>NC_051316.1:13961069-14180416 GCF_015220235.1 Choloepus didactylus | reverse complement strand
GCTTAGTTTTCAAATTGGTACAACATACTGCTTTTGCCAAGTTGCAAGTGACTGTTTTCAAAAAAGTGTTTTTTTCAGCCCAGGAAAATCACACAGAAGTAAAAGAAAACTATATTCAGCTTAGTTTTCAAAATGGAGCTACATTCTGCTTTTGCAGTGTTCCAAGGGACGGTTTTCAGAAAAGTGAATTTTCAGCCCAGGAAAACCTAATGGAAGTGAAAGAATTCTGTATTCTGCTTATTTTTCAAAGCAGAGGAACACACTTTTTTCATAGAGTTCCAAGTGACTATTTTCAAAAAAGTGATTTTTTAGTGCACAAAAACACATAGAAGTGAATGAAAGATGTATTTAGCTTACTTTTCAAAATGTAGCAACATACTGCTTTCATAGATTTCTGAGTGTTTTCAAAAGAGAGATATTTCAGCCCAGGAAGATCACATAGGAGGGAACGAATCCTGTATTCAGCTTAGATTTCAAAACGGAGCAACATACTGCTTTCACAGACTTCCGAGTGACTGTTATCAAAAAAGAGATTTTTCAGCATAGGAAATTCACATAGTGAATGAAAGGTGTATACAGCTTAGTTTTCAACATGAAGCAACATTCTGCTGTCACAGAATTCCAAGTGACTGTTTTCAAAAAAGTGATTCTTCATCCCAGAAAAGTCACATAGTAGTGAACGAAAGCCATAATGTGTATAATTTTCAAAATGGAGCAACTTACTGCTTTGGCAGAGTTCCAAGGACTCTTCACAAAAGAGATTTTGAGCCCAGGAAAGTCAGATAGAGGTGAATGAAAGCTGTATTCATCTTAGTATTCAAAATGGAGCAATACTCTGCTTTCACAGACTTCCAAATGACTGTTTTCAAAAAAGGGATTTTTCAGCCCAGGGAGATCACGTAGAAGTGAATGAAAGCTGTAGTGAGCTTAGTTTTCAAAACTGCATAACATACTGCTTTCACAGAGTTCCAACTTACTGTTTTCACAAAAGGGATATTTCAGCCCAGGAAAATCACATAGAAGTGAATGTAAGGTGTAATGAGCTTAGTTTTCAAAATGGAGCCACATGCAGAGTTCATAGAGTTCCAAGTGTTTTGAAAAAAGTAATTTTTCTGCCCAGTAAAATCTCATACAAGTGAATGAAAGCTGTATTGAGCATAATTTTCAAAACTGAGAACCATACTGTTTTGCAGAGTCCTAAGTGACTTTTTTCAAAAAAGTGATATTTCAGCCAAGGGAACTCACATAGAAGTGAATGAAAGCTGCATTCAGCTTAGTTTTCATAAAAGAGAACCATAATGCTTTCACAGATTTCCAGGTTAGTGTTTTGAAATGTGATTTTTCAGCCCAGGAAAATCACATAGAAGTGACAGAAGGCTGCATTGAGTTTAGTTTTCAAAACTGTGCAATATACTGCTTTCACAGAGTTCCAATTTACTGTTTTCACAAAGGAGATATTTCAGCCCAGGTAAATCATAACAAAGTGAATGAAAGCTGTTTTCAGCTTACTTTTAAAAATGGAGGAACATTCTGCTTTTGCAGAGTTCCAAGTGACTGTTTTCAAAAAAGAGAGGTTTTAGCCTTGGAAAATCACATAGAAGTAACTCAAAGCTGTATCCAGGTTAGATTTCAAAATACAGCAACATATTGCTTTCACACAGATCCAAGTGACTGTTTTCAGTAAAAGAATTTACAGCTCAGGAAATATACATAGAAGTGAATGAAAGCTGTATTGATCTTAGTTTTCAAAAGAGAGCAACATACTGCTTTCTCAATGTTACATGTGATGGTTATCAAAACATTGATTTTTCAGCCAATGAAAATCACATAAAAGAGAATGAAAGCCCTATTGAGCTTACTTTTCAAAATGGAACAACATACTGCTTTCACAGATTTCCAAGAGAATGTTTTAAAAAAGTGATTTTTCAGCCAGGGAAAATCACATGAAAGTGAATGAATGCTGGATTCTGCTTATTTTTCAAAGCAGAGGAACACACTGCTTTAGCAGAGTTCCAAATGACTGTTTTGAAAAAGTGATTTTTCAACCCAGGAAAATCACATAGATGTGACAGTAGGCTGCATTCAGCTTAATTTTGAAAATGGAGCAACATACTGCTTTTGCAAAGTTCCAAGTTACTGTTTTCACAAAAGAGATATTCCCAACCAGGTAAATCCCATAAATGTGATTGTAAATTCTAATGTGCTTACTTTTCAAAATGGAGCCACATACTCCTTTTATAGAGTTCCAAGTGGCTGTTTTCAAAAAAGTGATTTTTAGTGCAGGAAAATCACATAGAAGTGAATGAAAGATGTATTCAGCTTAGTTTTCAAAATGTAACAACATACTGCTTTCACAGACTTCCAAGTGTGTGTTTTCTAAAAAGTGATATTTCAGACCAGGGAGATCACATAGAAGTGAATGAATGCTATCTTCAGTTTAGATATAAAAATGGAACAACATACTGCTTTTGCAGAGTTCCAAAGTGACTGTAACCAAAAGGTGATATTTCAGCCACAGAAAAATCACATAGAAGTGAATGTAAGGTGCAGTGAACTTAGCTTTCAAAATGGAGCCACATGCTGGGTTCACAGAGTTCCAAGTAAATGTTTTGAAAAAAGTATTTTTTCTGCCCAGTAAAATCACGTAGAAGTGAATGAAAGCCACATTCAGCATAATTTTCACAATGTAGCAACCTACTGTTTTTCACAGTTGTAAGGGTCTGTTTCCAAAAAAAGTGATTTTTCAGCCTAGGAAGATCACATAGAATTGAATGAAAGCTGTATTCAGCTAAGTTTTCAAAACGGAGCAACATTCTGCTTTTGCAGAGTTCCAAGTGACTGTTTTCATAATAGTGATTTTTCAGCCCAGAAAAGTCACATGGTAGTGAAAGAAAGTCGTATTGGGCTTTCTTATCAAAGTGGAGCAACATACTGCTTTCACAGAGTTCCAAGTGACTGTTTCCGAAAAAGTGATTTTTCAGCCCTGGGAACTCACATAGAAGTGAAAGAAAGCGGTATTCAGCTTATCTTTCAAAACGGAGCAACATAATTCTTTCACAGAAATCCAAGTGACTTTTCTCAAAAAGAGATTTTTCAGCTCAGGAAAGTCACATAGAAGTGAATGAAAGCTGTATCCATCTTAGTATTCAAAATGGAGCAACATACTGCTTTTCTAAGTGGCAAGTGATTGTTTCAAAAAAGTTATTTTTCATTCTAGTTGAATAACATAGTAGTGAATGAAAGCTGTATTCAGCTTTGTTTACAAAATGTAGCAATATACTGCTTTCACAGACTTCTAAATGACGGTTTTCGAACAGGGGATTTTTCTACTGAAAAATATCACATAGAAATGAATGAAAGCTGTATTGAGCTTAGTTTTCAAAACGGAGCAACATACTGCTTTCTGAGAGTTCAAAGACACTGTTTTCAAAAGGTGATTTTTCAGTTCAGGAAAATCACATAGAAGTGCATGAAAGCTGTATTCAGCTTAGGTTTCAAAATGAAGCAACAAACTTCTTTTGCAGATTTCCAAGTTAGTGTTTTCAAAAAAGTGAGTTTTCAAACCAGGAAAATCACAAAGTAGTGAATGAAAGCTGCTTACAGCTTTGTTTTCAAAATGGTACAACATACTGTTTTTGTCAAGCTCCAAGTGACTGTTTTCAAAAAAGTGATTTTTCAGCCCTAGAAAATCACATAGAAGTGAATGAAAGATTTATTGAGATTACTTTTCAGAACAGAGCATCATACAGCTGTCACAGAGGTCCATGTGACTGTTTTCAGAAAAGTATTTTTCACCAAGGGGAAGGCAAGTACAACTCTATGAAAGCAATATTCTGCTTACTTTTCAAAATGGAGCGACATACTGCTTTTGCAGAGTTGCAAGTGACTTTTTGAAAAAATATTCTTTCAGCTCAGAAAAGTCACATAGAAGTGAAAGAAAGCTCTATTGAGCTTACTATTCAAAATGGAGCAACATACAGGTTTTGTAGTTACAAGTGACTGATTTCCAAAAAGTGATTTTTCAGCCCAGGAAAATCACATAGAGGTGAATGATAGTCATATTCATCTTACTTTTCAAAATGGAGCAACATACTGCTTTTGCAGATTTCCTAGTGACTGTTTTCAAAAAAGTGAATTTTCAGCCCTGGAAAGTCACATAGAAGTGAGTGAAAGCTGTATTCAGCTTTCTTTTAAAAACAAAACAACATACTGCTTTCGCAGAGTTCCAAGTGACTCTTTTCAAAAAAGAGATTGTTCAGCACAGGAGAGTCACAAAGAAGTGAATGAAAGCTGTATTCGTCCTTGTATTCATAACAGCAACATAACGCTTTAGCAAGTTCCAAGTGACTGTTTTAAAACAGTCATTTTTCAGCCCATCTAAATCACATAGAAATGAAAGAAAGCTGTATTCAGCTTTGTTTACAAGACAGAGCAATATACTGCTTTCACAGACATCCAGGTGATGGTCTTCAAAAAAGTGATTTTTCAGCCGAGGAATACCACATAAAAGTGAATGAAAGCTCTATTCATCTTAGTTTTTAAAATGGAGCAACATACTACTTTTGCAGGGTTCCAAGTGACTGTTTTCAAAACAAGTGATTTTTCAGCCAAGGAAAGTGACATAGAAGTGACTGAAACCCATATTCAGCTCACAATTCAAAATGCAGGAACATACTGCTTTCACAGATTTCAAAGTGACTGTTTTCAAAAAAGTGATTTTTCAGCCCAAGGTTGTCACATAGAAGTGAATGAAAGCTGTATTCAGCTTAGTTTTGAAAACGGAGCAACATACTGCTTTTGCAGAGTTACAAGTGACTGTTTTCAAAGTAGTGATTTTTCAGCCCAGGAAAGCCACATAGAAGTGAATGAAACCTGTATTCAGCTTAGTTTTCAAAACGGAGAAACATACAGTTTTGCAGAGTTCCAGGTGACTGTTTTCAAAAAAGTGGTTTTTCAGCACAGGAAAATCACATAGAAGTAAAAGAAACCTGCATTCAGCTTAGTTTTCACAACGGGGCTACTTTTTGCTTTTGCAGTGTTTCAAGTGACTGTTTTCAGAAAGTGAATATTCAGCCTAGGAAAATAAAATAGAAGTGAATGAAAGCTATATTCTGCTTATTTTTCACAGCAGAGGAAGACACTGCTTTAGCAGTTTTCAAAAAAGTGATTTTTAAGCACAGGAAAATCACAAAGAAGTGACAGTAGGCTGCATTCAACTTAGTTTTCAAAATGGATCAGCATATGGCTTTGGGAGAGTTCCTAGTGACTGTTTTTAAAGAAGTTATTTTTCAGCCCAGGAAGGCCACATAGAAGTGAATGAAACCTGTATTCACCTTATTTTTCAAAATGGAGCAACATAAAACTTTTGCAGTTACAAGTGACTGTTTTCCAAAAAGTGATTTTTCAGCCCAGAAAAGTCACATAGACGTGAATGATAGTCATATTCATCTTACTTTTCAAAATGGAGCAACATACTGCTTTCACAGATTTCCAAGTAACTGTTTCAAAAAAGTGAATTTTCAGCCCCAGAAAGTCACATAGAAGTGAATGAAAGCTGTATTCTGTTTTATTTTCCAAACGAAGCAACATACTGCTTTCGCAGAGTTCCAAGTAACTCTTTTCAAAAAAAAAGGTAGTTCAGCACAGGAGAGTCACATAGAAGTGAATGAAAGCTGTATTCATCTTAGTATTCATAATGGAGCAACATACTGTTTTGCAAGTTGCAAGTGACTGTTTTAATAAGTAATTTTCCGCCCATTTAAATCACATAGAAGTGAATGAAAGCTGTATTCAGCTTTCTTTACAAGACAGAGCGATGTACTGCTTTCGCAGACTTCAAAGTGATGATTTTCAAAAAAGTGATTTTTCAGCTGAGGTTCACCACATAGAAGTGAATGAAAGCTCTATTCAGCTTCGTTTTGAAAATGGAGCAACATACTGATTTGGTAGAGTGCCAAGTGACTGTTTTCAAAAAGAGATTTTTCAGCATTGGAAATTCACATAGAAGTGAAAGAAAGCTGTATTGAGCTTCATTTTCAAAATGGAATAACATACTGCTTTCACAGAGTTCCAAGTAACTGTTTTCAAAAAAGTGATTTTTCAGCCCAAAGAGATCACGTAGAAGTGAATGAATGCTGTATTCAGCTTAGATTTCAAACCACAGCAACATACTGCTTTCACAGAGTTCCAAGTGATTATTTTTAAAAACAGATTTTTCAGCATAGGAAATTCACATAGAATTGAAAGAAAGCTGTATTGAGCTTCATATTCAAAACGGAGCAACATACTGCTTTCACAGAGTTCCAAGTGACTGTTTTCAAAAAAGTGACTTTTCAGCCCTAGAAAATCACATAGAGGTGAATGAAAGATGTATTGAGATTACTTTTCAGAACAGAGCATCATACAGCTGTCACAGAGGTCCATGTGACTGTTTTCAGAAAAGTATTTTTCACCATGGGGAAGGCAAGTACAACTCTATGAAAGCCATATTCTGTTTACTTTTCAAAATGGAGCGATATACTGCTTTTGCAGAGTTGCAAGTGACTTTTTGAAAAAATATTCTTTCAGCTCAGGAAAGTCACATAGAAGTGAAAGAAAGCTCTATTGAGCTTACTATTCAAAATGGAGCAACATACTGCTTCACACGTTTCAAGTGACTGTTTTCAAAAAGTCATTTCTCAGAACAGGAAAGACACATAGAAGTGAATGAGAGGGCAGCGGGGCAAGAAGGCAGACTAGTGAGCTGTATGTTTTAGTTACTCCTCCAGGAAAGTAGGTAGAAAGCCAGGAACTGCGTGGACTGGACACCACAGAGCAATCTGACTTTGGGCATACTTCATACAACACTCATGAAAACGTGGAACTGCTGAGATCAGCGAAATCTGTAAGTTTTTGCGGCCAGGGGACCCGTGCCCCTCCCTGCCAGGCTCAGTCCCGTGGGAGGAGGGGCTGTCAGCTCTGGAAAGGAGAAGGGAGAACTGCAGAGGCAGCCCTTATCGGAAACTCATTCTGCTGATCCAAACTCCAAACATAGATAGACGGAGACCAGACACCAGAGAATCTGAGAGCAGCCAGCCCAGCAGAGAGGAGACAGGCATAGAAAAAAAAAACAACACGAAAAACTCCAAAATAAAAGCGGAGGATTTTTGGAGTTCTGGTGAACATAGAAAGGGGAAGGGCAGAGCTCAGGCCCGAGCTCAGGCCCTGAGGCGCATATGCAAATCCTGAAGAAAAGCTGATCTCTCTGCCCTGTGGACCTTTCCTTAATGGCCCTGGTTGCTTTGTCTCTTAGCATTTCAATAACCCATTAGATCTCTGAGGAGGGCCCTTTTATTTTTTTTAATCCTTTTTTCTTTTTCTAAAACAATTACTCTAAGAAGCCCAATACAGAAAGCTTCAAAGACTTGCAATTTGGGCAGGTCAAGTCAAGAGCAGAACTAGGAGAGCTCTGAGACAAAATGCAATAATCCAGTGGCTGAGAAAATTCACTAAACACCACAAATTCCCAAGAAAATGGGGGTGTCCGCTCACAGCCATCATCCTGGTGGACAGGAAACACTCCTGCCCATCGTCAGCCCCATAGCCCAGAACTGCCCCAGACAACCCAGTGTGATGGAAGTGCTTCAAATAACAGGCACACACCACAAAACTGGGCATGGACATTAGCCTTCTCTGCAACCTCAGCTGATTGTCCCAGAGTTGGGAAGGTAGAGCAGTGTGAATTAACAAAGCCCCATTCAGCCATCATTTCAGCAGACAGGGAGCCTCCCTACACAGCCCAGCAGCCCAGAACTGCCCTGGGGGGATGGCACTCACCTGTGACATAGCACAGTCATCCCTCAACAAGGACCAGGGGGTGCACGGCCTGGAAGAGGGGCCCACTTGCAAGTCTCAGGAGCCATACACCAATACCAAGGATTTGTGGCTCAGTGGCAGAGAAAAACTGTGGCAGGACTGAACTGAAGGATTAGACTCTTGCAGCAGGTTTAAAACTCTAGGATCACCAGGGAGATTTGATTGTTAGAGCCACCCCCCCTCCCGGACTGCCCAGAAACACGCCCCATATACAGGGCAGGCAACACCAACTACACACACAAGCTTGGTACACCAATTGGACCCCACAAGACTCACTCCCCCACTCACCAAAAAGGCTAAGCAGGGGAGAACTGGCTTGTGGAGAACAGGTGGCTCGTGGACGCCACCTCCTGGTTAGTTAGAGAAAGTGTACTCCACGAAGCTGTAGATCTGATAAATTAGAGATAAGGACTTCAATTGGTCTACAAATCTTGAAAAAACCCTATCAAGTTCAGCAAATGCCACGAGGCCAAAAACAACAGAAAATTATAAAGCATATGAAAAAACCAGACGATATGGATAACCCAAGCCCAAGCACCCAAATCAAAAGATCAGAAGAGACACAGCACCTAGAGCAGCTACTCAAAGAACTAAAGATGAACAATGAGACCATAGTACGGGAGACAAAGGAAATCAAGAAGACCCTAGAAGAGCATAAAGAAGATATTGCAAGACTAAATAAAAAAATGGATGATCTTATGGAAATTAAAGAAACTGTTGACCAAATTAAAAAGATTCTGGACACTCATAGTACAAGACTAGAGGAAGTTGAACAATGAATCAGTGACCTCGAAGATGACAGAAAGGAAAATGAAAGCATAAAAAAAAGAATCGGGAAAAAATTGAAAAAATCGAAATGGACCTCAGGGATATGATAGATAATATGAAACGTCCAAATATAAAACTCATTGGTATCCCAGAAGGGGAAGAAAAGGGTAAAGGTCTAGGAAGAGTATTCAAAGAAATTGTTGGGGAAAACTTCCCAAATCTTCTAAACAACATAAATACACAAATCATAAATGCTCAGCGAATCCCAAATAGAATAAATCCAAATAAACCCACTCCGAGACATATACTGATCACACTGTCAAACACAGAATAGAAGGAGCAAGTTCTGAAAGCAGCAAGAGAAAAGCAATTCACCACATACAAAGGAAACAGCATAAGACTAAGTAGTGACTACTCAGCAGCCACCATGGAGGCAAGAAGGCAGTGGCACGATATATTTAAAATTCTGAGTGAGAAAAATTTCCAGCCAAGAATACTTTATCCAGCAAAGCTCTCCTTCAAATTTGAGGGAGAGCTTAAATTTTTCACAGACAAACAAATGCTGAGAGAATTTGCTAATAAGAGACCTGCCCTACTGGAGATACTAAAGGGAGCCCTACAGACAGAGAAACAAAGAAAGGACAGAGAGACTTGGAGAAAGGTTCAGTACTAAAGAGATTCGGTATGGGTACAATAAAGGATATTAATAGACAGAGGGGAAAAATATGACAAACATAAACCAAAGGATAAGATGGCTGATTCAAGAAATGCCTTCATGGTTATAATGTTGAATGTAAATGGATTAAACTCCCCAATTAAAAGATATAGATTCGCAGAATGGATCAAAAAAAATGAACCATCAATATGTTGCATACAAGAGACTCATCTTAGACACAGGGACACAAAGAAACTGAAAGTGAAAGGATGGAAAAAAATATTTCATGCAAGCTACAGCCAAAAGAAAGCAGGTGTAGCAATATTAATCTCAGATAAAATAGACTTCAAATGCAGGGATGTTTTGAGAGACAAAGAAGGCCACTACGTACTAATAAAAGGGGCAATTCAGCAAAAAGAAATAACAATCATAAATGTCTATGCACCCAATCAAGGTGCCACAAAATACATAAGAGAAACACTGGCAAAACTAAAGGAAGCAATTGATGTTTCCACAATAATTGTGGGAGACTTCAACACATCACTCTCTCCTATAGATAGATCAATCAGACAGAAGACCAATAAGGAAATTGAAAACCTAAACAATCTGATAAATGAATTAGATTTAACAGACATATACAGGACATTACATCCCAAATCACCAGGATACACATACTTTTCTAGTGCTCACGGAACTTTCTCCAGAATAGATCATATGCTGGGACATAAAACAAGCCTCAATAAATTTAAAGAGATTGAAATTATTCAAAGCACATTCTCTGACCACAATGGAATACAATTAGAAGTCAATAACCATCAGAGAGATAGAAAATTCACAAATACCTGGAGGTTAAACAACACACTCCTAAACAATCAGTGGGTTAAAGAAGAAATAGCAAGAGAAATTGCTAAATATATAGAGAGAAATGAAAACACAGAACACAACATACCAAAACCTATGGGATGCAGCAAAAGCAGTGCTGAGGGGGAAATTTATAGCACTAAACGCATATATTAAACAGGAAGAAAGAGCCAAAATCAAAGAACTAATGGATCACCTGAAGAAGCTAGAAAATGAACAGCAAACCAATCCTAAACCAAGTAGAAGAAAAGAAATAACAAGGATTAAAGCAGAAATAAATGACATAGAGAACAAAAAAACAATAGAGAGGATAAATATCACCAAAAGTTGGTTGTTTGAGAAGATCAACAAGATTGACAAGCCCCTAGCTAGACTGACAAAATCAAAAAGAGAGAAGACCCATATAAACAAAATAATGAATAAAAAGGTGACATAACTGCAGATCCTGAAGAAATTAAAAAAAAATTATAAGAGGATACTATGAACAACTCTATGGCAACAAACTGGATAATGTAGAGGAAATGGACAATTTCCTGGAAACATATGAACAACCTAGACTGACCAGAGAAGAAATAGAAGACCTCAACCAACCCATCACAAGCAAAGAGATCCAATCAGTCATCAAAAATCTTCCCACAAATAAATGCCCAGGGCCAGATGGCTTCACAGGGGAATTCTACCAAACTTTCCAGAAAGAACTGACACCAATCTTACTCAAACTCTTTCAAAACATTGAAGAAAATGGAACACTACCTAACTCATTTTATGAAGCTAACATCAATCTAATACCAAAACCAGGCAAAGATGCTACAAAAAAGGAAAACTACCGGCCAATCTCCCTAATGAATATAGATGCAAAAATCCTCAACAAAATACTTGCAAATCAAATCCAAAGACACATTAAAAAAAATCATACACCATGACCAAGTGGGGTTTATTCCAGGCATGCAAGGATGGTTCAACATAAGAAAATCAATCAATGTATTACAGCACATTAACAAGTCAAAAGGGAAAAATCAATTGATCATCTCAATAGATGCTGAAAAAGCATTTGACAAAATCCAACATCCGTTTTTGATAAAAACACTTCAAAAGGTAGGAATTGAAGGAAACTTCCTCAACATGATAAAGAGCATATATGAAAAACCCACAGCCAGCATAGTACTCAATGGTGAGAGACTGAAAGCCTTCCCTCTAAGATCAGGAACAAGACAAGGATGCCCGCTGTCACCACTGTTATTCAACACTGTGCTGGAAGTGCTAGCCAGGGCAATCCGGCAAGACAAAGATATAAAAGGCATCCAAATTGGAAAAGAAGAAGTAAAACTGTCATTGTTTGCAGATGATATGATATTATATCTAGAAAACTCTGAGAAATCGATGATATAGCTACTAGAGCTAATAAACAAATTTAGCAAAGTAGCGGGATACAAGGTTAATGCACATAAGTCATTAATGTTTCTATATGCTAGAAATGAACAAACTGAAGAGACACTCAAGAAAAAGATACCATTTTCAATAGCAACTAAAAAAATCAAGTACCTAGGAATCAACTTAACCAAAGATGTAAAAGACCTATACAAAGAAAACTACATAACTCTACTAAAAGAAATAGAAGGGGACCTTAAAAGATGGAAAAATATTCCATGTTCATGGATAGGAAGACTAAATGTCATTAAGATGTCAATTCTACCCAAACTCATCTACAGATTCAATGCAATCCCAATCAAAATTCCAACAACCTACTTTGCAGACTTGGAAAAGCTAGTTATCAAATTTATTTGGAAAGGGAAGATGCCTTGAATTGCTAAAGACACTCTAAAAAAGAAAAACGAAGTGGGAGGACTTACACTCCCTGACTTTGAAGCTTATTATAAAGCCACAGTTGCCAAAACAGCATGGTACTGGCACAAAGATAGACATATAGATCAATGAATTCAAATTGAGAATTTGGAGATGGACCCTCAGATCTATGGCCGACTGATCTTTGATAAGGCCCCAAAGTGAATGAACTGAGTCATAATGGTCTTTTCAACAAATGGGGCTGGGAGAGTTGGATATCCATATCCAAAAGAATGAAAGAGGACCACTACCTCACCCGCTACACAAAAATTAACTCAAAATGGACCAAAGATCTCAATATAAAAGAAAGTACCATAAAACTCCTAGAAGATAATGTAGGAAAACATCTTCAAGACCTTGTATTAGGCGGCCACTTCCTAGACTTTACACCCAAAGCACAAGCAACAAAAGAGAAAATAGATAAATGGGAACTCCTCAAGCTTAGAAGTTTCTGCACCTCAAAGGAATTTCTCAAAAAGGTAAAGAGGCAGCCAACTCAATGGGAAAAAATTTTTGGAAACCATGTATCTGACAAAAGACTGATATCTTGCATATATAAAGAAATCCTACAACTCAATGACAATAGTACAGTCGGCCCAATTATAAAATGGGCAAAAGATATGAAAAGACAGTTCTCTGAAGAGGAAATACAAATGGCCAAGAAACACATGAAAAAATGTTCAGCTTCACTAGCTATTAGAGAGATGCAAATTAAGACCACAATGAGATACCATCTAACACCGGTTAGAATGGCTGCCATTAAACAAACAGGAAACTACAAATGCTGGAGGGGATGTGGAGAAATTGGAACTCTTATTCATTGTTGGTTGGACTGTATAATGGTTCAGCCACTCTGTAAATCAGTCTGGCAGTTCCTTAGAAAACTAGATATAGAGTTACCATTCGATCCAGCGATTGCACTTCTCGGTATATACCCGGAAGGTCGGAAAGCAGTGACACGAACAGATATCTGCACGCCAATGTTCATAGCAGCATTATTCACAATTGCCAAGAGATGGAAACAACCCAAATGTCCTTCAACAGATGAGTGGATAAATAAAATGTGGTATATACACACGACGTATATACTACACGGCAGTAAGAAGGAACGATCTCGTGAAACATATGACAACATGGATGAACCTTGAAGACATAATGCTGAGTGAAATAAGCCAGGCACAAAAAGAGAAATATTATATGCTACCACTAATGTGAACTTTGAAAAATGTAAAACAAATGGTTTATAATGTAGAATGTAGGGGAACTAGCAATAGAGAGCAATTAAGGAAGGGGGAACAATAATCCAAGAAGAACAGATAAGCTATTTAACGTTCTGGGGATGCCCAGGAATGACTATGGTCTGTTAATTTCTGATGGATATAGTAGGAGCAAGTTCACAGAAATGTTGCTATATTAGGTAACTTTCTTGGGGTAAAGTAGGAACATGTTGGAAGTTAAGCAGTTATCTTAGGTTAGTTGTCTTTTTCTTACTCCCTTGTTATGGTCTCTTTGAAATGTTCTTTTATTGTATGTTTGTTTTCTTTTTAACTTTTTTTTCATACAGTTGATTTAAAAAAGAAGGGAAAGTTAAAAAAAAAAAAAGATGTAGTGCCCCCTTGAGGAGCCTGTGGAGAATGCAGGGGTATTCGCCTACCCCACCTCCATGGTTGCTAACATGACCACAGACATAGGGGACTGGTGGTTTGATGGGTTGAGCCCTCTACCACAGGTTTTACCCTTGGGAAGACGGTTGCTGCAAAGGAGAGGCTAGGCCTCCCTATGGTTGTGCCTAAGAGCCTCCTCCCGAATGCCTCTTTGTTGCTCAGATGTGGCCCTGTCTTTCTAGCTAAGCCAACTTGAAAGGTGAAATCACTGCCCTCCCCCCTACATGGGATCAGACACACAGGGGAGTGAATCTCCCTGGCAACGTGGAATACAACTCCCGGAGAGGAACGTAGACCTGGCATCGTGGGATGGAGAACATCTTCTTGACGAAAAGGGGGATGTGAAAGGAAATGAAATAAGCTTCAGTGGCAGAGAGATTCCAAAAGGAGCCGAGAGGTCACTCTGGTGGGCACTCTTATGCACACTTTAGACAACCCTTTTTAGGTTCTAAAGAATTGTGGTAGCTGGTGGTGGATACCTGAAACTACAAAACCACAACCCAGAACCCATGAATCTCGAAGACAGTTGTATAAAAATGTAGCTTATGAGGGGTGACAATGGGATTGGGAAAGCCATAAGGACCACACTCCACTTTGTCTAGTTTATGGATGGATGAGTAGAAAAATAGGGGAAGGAAACAAACAGACAAAGGCACCCAGTGTTCTTTTTTACTTCAATTGCTCTTTTTCACTCTAATTATTATTTTTGTTATTTTTGTGTGTGTGCTAATGAAGGTGTCAGGGATTGATTTGGGTGATGAATGTACCACTATTTAATGGTACTGTAAACAATCGAAAGTACGATTTGTTTTGTATGACTGCGTGGTATGTGAATATATCTCAATAAAATGAAGATTAAAAAAAAACACACTGTTAAAAAAAAAAAGAAGTGAATGAAAGCTGAATTCAGCTTTGTTTTCAAAAAGAGTAACATACTGCTTTGCAGAGTTCCAAGTGACTGTTTTCACAGAAGTGATTTTTCAGCTGAGGAAAATCACATTGAAGTGAATGAAAGCTGTATTCTGTTTAGTTTTCATAACAGAGCAATGTACTGCTTTTACAGGTTTCCAAGACAGTGTTTTCAAAAAAAGTGATTTTTCCACCAAGGAAAATCACATAGAAGTGAATGAAAGATGTTTTCAGCTTAGTTTGCAAAATGGAGCATCATACCGCTTTTGAAGTTACAAGTGAATGTTTTCAAAAAAGTGGTTTTTGAGCCCAGGAAAATTGCATAGAAGTGAATGAAAGCTTTATTCTGTTTGGTTTTCAAAACAGAGTAACACTTGTTCTGCAGATTTTGAAGTGTCTGTTTTCAAAAAAGTGGTTTTTCAGCAGACAAAAATCACTTAGAAGTGAATGAATTCTGTACTCAGCTTTCATTTCAAAATGGAGCAGAATACTGCTTTTGCCAAGTTCCAAGTGACTGTTTTCAAAAAAGAGACTTTTCAGCCCACGAAAATCACACAGAACTGAATGAAAGCTGTGTTCAGCTTAGTATTCAAAACGGACCAACATACTGCTTTTGAAGAGTTCCAGGTGACTGTTTTCAAAAAAGTGGTTTTCAAGCAGAGGAAAATCACAAAGAACAGAATGAAAGCTGTATTCAGCTTAGTTTTCAAAATGGAACAACATACTGCTTTTGCAGAATTCCAAGTGACTGTTTTCAAAAATGTGGTTTTTCAGCCGAGGAAAATCACATAGAAGGGAATCACTTTTTTGAAAACATAGAAGAAAATCACTAAGCTGAATACAGTCTCTTTCACTTCTATGTGATTTTTGTGGGCTCAAAAGCCATATGTTGCTCCATTTTGAAAACTATGCTGAATACAGCTTTCATTCACTTCTATTTGACTTATCAGGGCTGAAAAATCACTTTTTTGTAAACAGTCTCTTGGAACTCTGCAAAAGCAATATGTTGCTCCTTTTAGAAAACTAAGCTGAATGCAGCTTTCATTCAATTCTATGTGACTTTTATGGGCTGAAAGTCACTTTTTTGAAAACAGCCACTTGGAACTATATGAAAGCAGTATGTTGCTCTGTTTTGATAACTATGACCAGTACGGCTTTCTTTCACTACCATGTGACTTTTCTGGGCTGAAAATGTCTGTGATTTTCCTGGGATGAATAATCACTTTTTTGAAAACAGTCACTTGGATGTCTCCTAAAGCCATACATTGCTCTGTTTTGAAAACTAAGCTCAATACAGCTTTCCTTAAATTGAATGAGACATATATGTGCTGAAAAATCACATTTTTCAAAACAGTCATTTGGAACTATGTGAAAGCAAAATGTTGCTCCTTTTTGAAAAATAAGCTGAATACAGATTTCATTCACATCTATGTGATTTTCCTGGGCTGAAAATTCACTTTTTTTGGAAACAGTCACTTGGAACTCTGTAAAAAAGTATGTAGCTCTGTTTTGAAAACTAAGCAAACTATAGCTTCCATTCACTTCCATGTGTTTTTTTTTTTTTGGTGGAGGGATCAGTTTTTTGAAACTGTCACTTGGAACTCTGCAAAAGCATAATGTTTCTCTGTTTTGGAAACTAACCTGAATACAGCTTTCTTTTACTCCATCTGATTTTCCTAGCCTGAAAAATCCCTTTTTTGAAAACAATTAATTGGAAATCTGTGAAAGCATTATGTTGCTCCATTTTGAAATCTAAGCTGAATATAGCTTTTATTCACTATGTGATACTCCAGGGCTGAAAAATCACTTTTTTAAGAGTCACTTGGAACTCTGCAAAAGCAGTATGTTGCCCTGTTTTGAAAACCAAGCTGAATACAGCTTTCTTTCACTTCTGTGTGACTATCCTGGGCTAAAATATCACTTTTTTGAAAACAGTCTCTTGGTACTCTGAGTAAGCAGTATGTTGCTCCTTTTTGAAAAAGGTGAGGGTAGCTTTCATCCATTTCCATGTGATTTTCTTGTGCAGAGGAATCACGTTTATGAAAAAAGTCACTTGGGACGCTGCAAAAGCAGAATGCTGCTCTCTTTTGAAACCTAAGCTGAATACATCTTTCATTCACTTCTATGTAACTTTCCTGAGCTGAAAAATCACTGTTTTGAAAACAGGCACTTGGAACTCTGCAAAAGCAGAATCTTTTTCCGTTTTGGAAACTAAGCTGAATACAGCTTTCATTCACTCTAGATGATTTTCCTAGGCTGAAAATTCACTTTTTTGAAAACACTCAATCGGAAATCTGTGAAAGCATTATGTTGCTCCATTTTGAAAATTAAGCTGAATACAGCTTTTATTCACTTCTATGTGATGTGCCTGGGCTGATAAATCACTGTTTTGAAAACAGTCACTTGGAACTCTGCAAGAGCTTTATGTTGCTCCATTTTGAAAACTAAGCAGAATACAGCTCTTTCACATCTATGTGATTTTCCTGGACTGAAAAATCACGTTTTTTAAAACAGTCACTTGGAACTCTGCGAAAGCAGTATGTTGCTCCGTTTTGAAAAGTATGCTGAATAAAGCTTTCATTCACTTCTATGTGTCTTTCCAGAGCTGAAAAGTAATTTTTCTGAAAACAGTCAATTGGAACTCTGTGAAAAAATTACATTGCTCCGCTTTGAAAAGTAAGCTGAATGCAGCTTTCTTTAACTTCTAGGTGACTATCCTAGGCTGAAAAATCACTTTTTGGGAAACAATTAAATGGAATTCTGTGAAAATAGTATGTTGCTCCATTTTGAAAACTAAGCCCAATACAGCTTTCATTCACTTCTAGCTGAGTTTTCTGGGCTGAAGAACACTTTGTTGAAAACAGTCACTTGATGTGGGAAAATAGCCTAGCTGGGAATGTGTCCTTGACTTCCCTAGCAACTGCACTGTTGATACAAGAAGCATGCAAGTCTTGGATGGTCTGTCCTTGACTTCCTTGTTTTGCTAACTTCCCTATCTTGCTTTCTCTGGCCTGCTAGTAACTCCCCTATTTTCTGTGAGAAAGCGAAGCTAATAAATATGCTGTGGAGCAAGCAGAGGCATTCTTTGCCTAGAAGGTTCTGAGTCCCCTGCTCCCATAACTTTATATTTTGAGTCCATGTTTCATTCCTTCGCTGCCCTGTCAGCAACAAAGGTACCCAATGTGGGGCCTGAAGAACTGGACCTGGTTCCTGACAGAAGAATTGCTTGAATGACTGAGGTAAAGAGGTGCTGGAACTTGGGTGGAGGTAATGGCCATGTTTTTATGCATTCCTTGTAGAATGACCCGGAGCATAATAGCAGGGTAATGGGTAATCTGGAAGGACATGATAAATATGTACCATATATTTCCCTTCTGTGACAGCTGCTGTGGGCCAGTGGCATTAAGGTGGAGAAATCACAGATTTTGGAATTGTTGCAAGTCATTGAGAAATATTGTTCCTGGTTTCCTACTCTTGGCTCTCTTGAATTGCATGACTGGGAATGAGTAGGCAAAGAGATAAGCAAAAACATTTGCATGGAGTTAACCTGCCCATTACTATTTGGTCCACCTGGACTTTAATTAAATCTGCTCTTGAGCCCTTAAAAACTGATGATGAGGAGGAGGGGGATGAGTTTGAAGATGATGTTGATCCTGATTCCCTTTCCAATGATCATAAAGACCAGATTAAGAGTACTAAAGTCTTTTATTCTCTCTCTAAACCCCCCATGGCTCATTGCTGGAAAGAATGGCCCCCACCTCCCCCACCATCTCTTCCCATGCCTGGCAGCACTCTGCTGGCTAAGCCTGCTCACCTCTCTGGCATAAAGCAAGGTCTTTCAGAGGCCAGGTGCCATGTGGATTTAGATGCTATGTGTTATCCTGTTGCTTTTCCAGTTACAGTAACTGAGGAGATGCCTCCTGGCTGAGATGCTAATCATCCTAGCGGGATATACAGTTTTTCTCATGAAGCCATCCCTTTTGAGATTATTAAAGAATTGAAAAAATCTGTTCAAACATATGGGCTCCACTCTCCTTTTACATTTGGCATTATTCAGGGTTTGGCTGAAGGCTCTTGCTTAATTCCTATTGATTGGACAGCTTTAGCTCAGACAGTCCTTAGTTCAGGGGAATACCTGCAGTTTAGGACCTGGTGGATAGAGCATGCAGAGATGCAAGCTACAGATAATCGGTGAAATAATGAAAATATATCTATTGATCAGTTAATGGGAAATGGAGCTTATTCTACTATTGAAAATCAGTCTGTTTACAATGACCAGGCCATTCAGCAAATTTGGCATTGTTGTTTATGGGCCTGGGATACAATTGAGGCCAAAGGGAAAGATGCTCAGTCCTTTCAAAAGGTTTTGCAAGGACCAAAGGAATCTTATCCAGATTTTGTGTGGCTTAATGAGGCCATAAAATGCCAGGTAATTAACTTAGACGCTGCAGATACAATCTTACAATTGCTGGCTTATGAGAATGCTAATAAAGACTGCCAGTGACCTATTGTTCCTTTTAAAGGAAAAACTGACACCACTGGCAAGTTTCTGCCAAGATATTGGAACTGAGGGTTACAAAGCTGAAGTGATGGCTCAAGCTATGGCTAATTTGTGGGTTGGAACTTGATTCCTGGGAAAGTGCTTTTCCTGTGGAAAAACTGGTCACACCAGGACAGAATGTAATTGTTCTAAAAATAAGCCTTCTCAAAAGCAGCCTGGTATATGTCCAAAATGTCAAAAGGGATGGCATTGGGCTAGGCAATGCTGGTCTGCTTTTGGTAAAGATGGATCTTCCTTCTCAGGAAATGGCAATTGGGGCAAGCTCCTAGCCCCTTGATGAAAGGGAGCATTCCCAATCCAGCATCAGGATCTGCTTGCAGTCCCTCCATCTCCAAGCCTTCTGTCTTGGAATTTCCCCAGCCACCACAGGGAGTGCAGCAGTAGATCTTACTGTTAATGCTGAGATATGTCTTCTCCCTGACAATTCTCTTGTTAAGTTTCCTACCAGATATTATGGGCCTTTACCTAGGGAGACAGTGGGTCTTTTGCTTGGAGGCAATTCTCTTAATTTTAAGGGTGTTTGTGTACATACTGGGGTTATTGACTCTGATTATACTGGAGAAATTCAAGTTGTTATGTCTTGCACAAGTCCATGGACTGCTCATAAAGGTGAAAGGATTGTCCAGCTTCTGTTGTTATATATCCCCATCAGTTCCTCTTCAAATCAACAGGATGATGGGGGTTTTGGCAGCACTGGCAAAACTGGAATTTTTCTTACAGAGGCTCTTCAGGAGCCATGCCCTATGTGCATGCTCACTATTCATGGACATAAATTCACTGGCCTTATAGACACAGTTACAGACATCTCTATCATCAGCCAACAGCATTGGCCACAGCATTGGCCATTGCAAGAGGTGAAAATTAGTGTTGTGGGCCTCAGTTCTCCACAAGGATTAATGCAAATTGTTAACATCTTACCCTGTCTTGGCCCTGAGGGTAAGAAAGCTACATTACAGCCATATGTAGCTGCTCTGCCTCTAAACATTTGGGGAATGGACTTGCTTGAACAATGGGGGGCAACTGTGCATAATCCCCCCTAATGGGGTATATAGTATTCAGAGTCTAACTATGATGGCAGACATGGGGTACGTGTCTGGCTGCAGGCTAGGTGTACATCTTCAAGGTGCTTCTTCACCTGTACAAATCACTCCAAAATGCAATCACTTTGGTTTAGGCTACAAGCCTTTTTTGTAGTGGCCACTGTTCATTTGCCTCCACAGTCCATTCCACTGGTATGGTCTACTACAAAACCAGTATGGGTAGAGCAGTGGCTACTTAACAAAAGAAAAATTGGAGGCTTTACATGAACTTATTTAAGAGCAGTTAACATTGCAACATGTGGAGAAATCTGTTAGCCATTGGAATTCTCCTGTGTTTCCTATAAAGAAAAAGTCAGGGAAATGGAGAATGCTAACTGATTTAAGAAGTGTTAATGTGTTCATTCAGCCTATGGGACCTTTGCAGCCAGGACTCCCAAACCCCAGCATGATCCCTGAAAATTGGGCCTTAGTGGTTATTGATATTAAAGATTGCTTCTTCTCTATCCCTTTGGTGGATCAAGATAAACAAAAATTTGCATTCACTGTTTTGTCTCTTAACAATAAAGCTTCCAAATGGTATCAATGGAAAGTTTTGCCACAAGGCATGTTAAATAGCCCTACGATTTTTCAGTATTACGTGGACCATGCTTTGTAGCTGGTCTATTCCAAATTTCCTAATGCTTATATAATCCACTATATGGATGATATCTTATGTTCTGCACCTCAGGAAGCTGAAGTAGAAGCTTTATTCACTGCTGATCAAAAGGCTTTATGAAATGTAGGTTTAAATGATGCCACTGACAAGGTGCAATGCACTTTGCCAGTGTGGCATTTAGGTTCAAGCATTGACAGACTAACCATTTATCCCCAGAAAGTACAGCTTCATAGGGATGTTATTACCACTTTAAATGATTTACAAAAATTACTAGGGGATATTAATTGGCTTTGCCCTAAAGTGGGTATAGCTAATTATGAACTTATAAACTTATTTTCCTTGCTCTGTGGGAACTCTAAATTAACCAGCCCAAGATCTTTAACTCCAGCAGCAGAAAAGGAATTGCAATTAGTGGAAGCAAAAATCCAACAAGCCCAGGTGTCCCGTGTTAACCCAGAAAAGTCATTGTCCTTGCTGATTTTTTCCACAATGAAATCCCCTATGGGCTTGCTTCCACAAGATAATAAGCTTGTGGAATGGTTATTTTTGCCCAATTCTTCTGTAAAATCCATTTCCCCTTATCTGGATCCCTTGGCCACTCTGGTTCTCAAGCCAGGAAATGAGGAAAACAACTAAATGGTTTTGACCTTTGCTTAACTGTACTCCCTGTGACTGCAAAGGAACTTGTGATTATTTTGTAACAACATCTATCTTGGCAAATCACTCTCACTGATTATTTTTGTCAGTTAAAAAATCACTATCCAAAAAATGACCATTTCCAGTTCATCAGGCATACACAATGGATTCTGCCTAAATACACTTCTTCTGAAGCTTTAATTAATGCCCCAGTTGTGTTTACTGATGGGTCCTCTAAAGGTCAAGCTGCTTATACTGGCCCAAAGTCAAAAGTGTTGCAATTCCCTCATTTCTCTGCCCAGCAGGCTGAACTGGCAGTGGTAATAGCTGTCTTACCTGATTTTCTAGAAGCTGTTAACATTTTATCTGACTCTGCTTACATTGTTCATGTAGCTAGTAAAATTGAAACTGCTTCCATTAAGCAACAATTGCCACCCCATTTATCTGATGTTTTTTCATGATTGCAGTCAATTATTCATGTCTGGGTGGCCCCCTTTTACATTATTCACTCACATACACACCTCTTGGGCCCCTTGGCAGCTGGCAATGCCACTGTTGATAGATTATTGTTATCTGTTTTTCCAAAGCCTCTGATTTTCATTCACTTACTCATCTTAATGTACAAGGACCCATGCAACATTTTCCACTCAATTGATCACAAGGTAAAGATATTGCTTCTTCTTGTCCTGGTTGTCAGCTCCTTACCGCTCCACCTTTGCAGGACCCAGGTGTTCACCCTCATGGTTTAGCCCCAAATGATTTACAGCAAATGGATATTACTCACATCCCTTCCTTTGGCCATTTAGCTGCAGTTCATGTTAGTATTGATACCTATTCTGATTTTCTTTGTGCTACAGCACAAACTGGTGAAACATTCTGCCATGTTCATGCTCACCTCTTTGTTTTGCTTCTATGGGTTTTCCTCAGACCCTAAAGACTGACAATGGCCCTGTCTATGTTTCTGCAAAGTTTGCTACTTTTACTACTGCCTGGGGTATTCACCACATCACAGGTATCCCTTATAATCCACAGGGACAACCAATTGTTGAACATGCACATTATACCTTAAAACTATGCTTACAAGACAAAAAGGAGGAGATGATTGGACTTTTCATGAGCACTTGTCAAGAGCCCTGTTTACTTTAAACTTTTTAAATTTTTATGAGAAGCTGAGAGGCACCACAGCAGAGTGACATTTCCCAGCAGGAAAAACAATGTTAAAACATTACTTTCACAAGGCACCCCCTATATGGTGGAAAGATGTATTGACTAATGAGTGGACAATGGGTACATTGCTAACATGGGGATAAGGTTATGCTTGTGTTTCCCCAGGTGATGGACAGGCACCAACTTGTGTTCTGGCTCAATGACTCAAGCCATATCATGACTCCAGGGAAGAAAAGAAAATGGCTGTGGGACACTGAGCCACCAGTGATGCAGATGCAGGGGCTGACTCTGAAGACAACAGTGATTGGACCAACACCCTGAACTAGAGAAGCTCAGCATCCCACCTGGGGAAGATAAAGAAATTATGTCAGGATGCTGAAAAACAAGTCCAATGAGACAAGCTACTTATGACAGGTTCTAACCTGATGGCAGCAATGTTGGCTCTTATTGCTATTGCTGTGAGTATATTTCCAGCATGTGCTCATTCTGGAAATTATACCTATTGGGCTTACATTCCTAACCCCCCATTGCTGCAACCTGTGGAGTGGTATCAACCCTCCCCCACAGTATACTTTAGCAATGGTACTTGGCTGCCTCCTCCAATTGGTGAGAGAGTTCTCCAGTTTCCTGAGGATGAAGGAAAAAATTATTCTCATTCATTGGCCTTCACACATTTACCTTTGTGTGTAGGTCAGGGTGAATGGTGTTTAACCTTAACCTGGCAGGCATGGTTGTCAGTCATACCCAAACAAAATAATATTTTGAAGTCATCCTTATTTTTAATATCTGGATATAGTTTTGCCTATAATGAAAATATTACTATTACTGATCATGCTCCCCAATGGCCTATTTGTCACACACCATGATATTGGTTGCCAGAGATGCAAAGGGCATATTGGGATGATTGTAGAGCAACTAGTGGAGTGTTGGTGCAGAATGGTTCCTATGGAATTGTAACTGACTGGTCCCCTAAGGGGTATGCAGTTCAGAATTGTACCAATGCAAATTGCTCTGATCACAAGAAGTTGAGATGGAAGGTCTGTAACTATAACCATTCTGTTAGTATTCAAACCCAGGCCAAATATCCTATTATTTGGCATGATGTTGGCTGGTCCCCACCCAGACCTACTTTAAATAATTCCTACTTTCAAGATACACTTTGGAGGCTCCCCATTAGCTTGTGTAACATCTCCCAATGGGATGGGAATTATACAGATAAGACTATACTCTAAATTTTACAAAGATACTTTTGGAACACAAGCCTGTGTTAAAGATCCTTATGTGTTTTGGATAGGAAACCTAACCATTAATACTACTAAAGTTAGTTGTATGAAAAATAAAAGTAGTTCATTATATACTTGCTTAAATAATACTATAGACTCTACTAACATCACTGTTGTTATTCCCAAATGATGTAAATATTTATGGCTCCCTGTTTCACAATGCAGACCTTGGGAGTCATCACTTGATATGCATATGTTATTACAAATATTTGAGAAAGTATATAAAAGAAGAAAAAGATTTCTTGGATTGTTAATCACTTTTCTTGTAGGCTTAGTAGATATAGCAACAACAGCTGCTGTCACTGGGACAGCCTTACATCAATCAGTTCAAACTACAGAATTTGTCCAAGAGTGGCATAAGAATGCAAGCAAAGCTTGGGGAAAGCAGCTACAAATTGATAAAGAGACTAATGCTTACCTTGTTGATTTAGAAAATGCTGTTCTTCTTCTTGGAGAAGAGGAGGAAAATTTGTGATATCAATTTAAATTAAAATGTGATTGGAATATATCAACATTTTGTGTCACTCCTCATGAATATAATCACATGCTTTTTAATTGGGATAAAGTTAAGAAACATTTACTTGGACATTATAATAATCTTACACTAGACATTTTAAAATTCCAAGAAACTGTAGATGATATACAAAATGCAAATTTCAATATCCTTTCAGAATCAGAAACTATGCAAGGCATTGTTAATGGCCTTGAACAATTGAATCCCATTTTATGGCTTAAATCTTTAGGTGGTGGGTTCTTGGGAAGTCTATTTGTAATTCTACTAATTCTTGTATGTCTTTGTTTAGTCCTCAGATTCACAAGAAAAGCCCTCTCAGACCTAAAGCAGAAAGAACCTGCTTGGTCCATCTTGTCAGCATTGAAGAGGCAAAAAGGGGACATGTGGGAAACCGAGCCTTCCATGTGGCTTAAGCCATATCTGGGGTGGTGGCTTGGAATGCTAAGCCACATGCCTGCATGAAATGCTGTGCAGGCACACCTCATAAAGACATATGTCTTGGAACATGACAAAAACTTTTGCTACTGTCCTGTACCTAGATTGCTCCTTCTGATATGTGACAAGATGTAAACATTGGCAATGGAAAGGAAACAACTTGCTCAGTTTTCTTCATACAAAAATAAAAAGGGGGATATGTGGGAAAATAGCCTGAGCTGGGAATGCATCCTTGACTTCCCTAGCACCCGCATTGTTGATACAAGAAGCATGCAAGTCTTGGATGGTCTGTCCTTGACTTCCCTGTTTTGCTAACTTCCCTATCTTGCTTTCTCCAGCCTGTTAGTAACTCCCCTATTTTCTGTGAGAAAGTGAAGCTAATAAATATGCTGTGGAGCAAGCAGAGGTGCTCTTTACCTAAAAGTATCTGAGTCCCCTGCTCTCATAACTTTATATTTTGAGTCCATGTTTCATTCCTTCACCGTTCTGTCAGCAACAACTTGGAACTCTGTGAAAAGAGTATGTTGCTCCATTTTGAAAACTAAGCTGAATACAGCTTTCATTCATTTCTATGTGATTTTTCTGGGCTGAAAAATCATGTTCTTGAAAACAGTCACTTGGATCTCTGTGAAAACAGTATGTTGCTCCGTTTTGAAAACTAGGCTGAATACAGCTTTCATTCATTTCTGTCTTAGTTTCCTGGGCTGAAAAGCACTTTTTTGAAAACAGTCACTTTGGACTCTGTGAAAGCAGTATGCTGCTCCATTTTGAAAACTATGCAGAATACAGCATTCATTCACTTCTATGTGGTTTTCCAGGGATGAAAACTAACTGTTCTGAAAACAGTCACTTGGAAATATGCAAAAGAAGTATATTGCTCCATTTTGAAAAGTAAGCTGAATACAGCTTTCTTTAACTTCTAAGTGAGTATCCTGGGCTGAAGAATCACATTTTGGAAAACAATCACATGGCATTCTGTGAAAGCAGTATGTTGCTCCGTTTTCAAAACTATGCTGAATACAGCTTTCATTCACTTCTATGTGTGTTTCCTGGCCTGAAAAAACACTTCTTTGAAAACAGTCACTTGTAATTCTGTGACAATTATATGTTGTTCTGTTTGGAAATCTCAGCTGAATACAGGTTTCATTCAATTCTATGTGATTTTCCTGGGCTGAAAAAACTTTTTTGAAAACAGTTATTTGCATCTCTGTGAAATCAGTATGTTGCTCCGTTTTGAAAACTAAGCTGAATAGAGCTGTCATGAACTTCTATGTGATTCTCCTGGGCTGAAAAATCACTTTTTTGAAAACAGTCATTTGGAACTCTGTGAAAGCAGTATGTTGTTCCATTTTGAAAATTATGCTGAATACAGATTTCCTTCACTTTTATGTGATTTTCTTTTGCTGAAAAATCACTTCTTTGAAAATGGTCACTTGGAACTCTGTGAAAGCACTATGTTGCTATGTTTTGAGAACAAACCTGAATACAGATTTCATTCAGTTCTATGTGACTTTCCTAAGATGAAACATCCCTTTTTTGAAACAGTCACTTGGAATTCTGTGAAAACATTAAGTTGCTCCATTTTGAAAACTAAGCTGAATACACCTTTCATTCACTTCTAAGTCACTTATGTGGAATTAAAAATCACTTTTTTGAAAACTATCACTTGCAGCTCTGTGAAAGCCTTATGTTGTTTTGTTTTGAAAACTAAGCTGAATACAGCTTTCATTCACTTCTATGTGATTTTCATAGGCTAAGAAATACCTTTTTTAAAAGAGTCATTTGGAACTCTGTGAAAGCAGCAGGTTGCTCCATTTTGAAAACTAAGCTGAATTGAGACTTCATTCACTTCTGTGTGATTCTCCTGGGCTGAAAAATCATGTTTTTTTTAACAGTCACTTGGAACATTGCAAAAGCACATTGTTGCTTCATTTTGAAAACTGAGCTGATTACAGCTTTAATTCACTTCTTTGTGATTTTCCAGGGCAGAAAAATCCCTTCTTTGAAAACCGTCACTTGGAACTGTGGGAAAGCTGTATGTTGCTCTGTTTTGAATATGAAGCTGAATACATCTTTGATTCATTTCTATGTGATTTTCCTTGGCTGAAAAATCTTTTTCTTGGAAACAGTCACTTGGAAATCTGAAAAAGCAGTAATTTACTCCGTTTTGAAATCTAAGCTCAATACAGCTATCATTCACTTCTATGTGATTTTCCTGTGCTGAAAAATCCCTTTTTGAAAACAGTAAGTTGCAATTCCGTGAAAGCAGAATGTTCCATTTTGAAAACTATGCAGGTTACACCTTTCATTCACTTCTATGTGACCTTTGTTGGCTGAAAGATCACTTTTTCAAAAACAGGCACTTGGAACTCTGCCAAAGAAGAATGTTGCTCTGTTTTGAACACTAAGCTGAATACACCTTTCATTCACTTCTATGTGATTCCCTGTGCTGAAAAGTCACTTTTTTGAAAACAGTCACCTGGAATTCTGAGAAAGAAGAATATTGTTCCATTTTGAAAACTAAGCTGAGTACATCATTCATTCACTTTTATGAGGTATTCCTTTTATGAAAAATCACTTTTTTGAAACAATCTCTTGAAACTCTATGAAAGCAGTATGCTTCTAAGTTTTGAAAACTAAGCTGAATACAGCTTTCCTTCACTTCTATGTGATTTCCATGAACTGAAAAATCCCTTTTTGAAAAGAGTCACTTGGAAATCTGTGAATGCAGTATGTTGTTCCGTTTTGAAAACTAAGCTGAAGAAAGCTTTCATTCAGTTATCTATGATTTTCCTTGGTGAAAAACCCCTTTTTGAAAAAGTCACTTGGAACCTTGTGAGAGCAGTATGTTGCTCCATTTGGAAACTAAGCTGAATACAGCTTTCATTTAGTTCTAGATGATTACCCTGGGCAGAAAAATCACTTTTTTAAAGGAGTCACTGGGAAATCTGCAAAAGAATTATGTTGCTCCATTTTGAAAGTAAGCTGAATACAGATTGCATTCACTTCCATGTGACTTTTCTTGGCTGAAAAGTCAATTTTTGAAAACAGACACTTTGAACTCTGTGAAAGCGGTATGTTGCTCTGTTTTGAAAACTAATTTGAATATAGCTTCCACTGACTTCAATGTGTTTTTCCTGGGCTGAAAACTCACGTTTTTGAAAACAGTCACTTGGAACTCTGGGAAAACAGAATGTTGCTCTGTTTTGAAAACTAGGCTGAATACTCCTTTCATTCACTTCTATTTGAGTTTCCTGGGCTGAAAAATCATTTTGGAAACAGTCATTTTGAAATCTGTGAAAGCTGAATGCTACTCCTTTTTGAAAAAAAAAAACCTGAATACCCATTTCCTTCCCTTCTATGTGATTTTTGTGTGCTGTAATATCACTTTTTGGAAAAATATAACTTGGAACCCAGCAAAAGCAGAATGTTTCTCCATTTGGAGAACTAAGCTGAAAACAGCTTTCTTTCACTTCAATCTGATTTTCCTAGACTGGCATATCACTTTTTGAAAACAGTCACTTGGAACTCTGTGAAAGTAGTATGTTACTCTGTTTTAAAACCTATGATGAAGACAGCTTTCATTCACTTCTATATGATTTTCCTTGGCTGAAAAATCCCTTTTTTGACAACAGTCACTTGAAACTGTTAGAAAGCCATATTTTGCTCCATTTTGAAAATGAAGCTGAATACAGCTTTCATTCACTTCATTGTGATCTTCCTGGGTAGAAAATTCTCTTTTTTGGAAACAGTCACTTGGAAGTCTGTGAAAGCAGTGTTGTGTTCCATTTTGTAAACTAAGCTGAATACAGCTTTCATTCACTTCTATAGAATTTTTTTGGGGCTGAAAAATCCCTTTTTAAAAACAGTCACTTGGAAATCCACAAAAGCAGAATGTTGCTTCCTTTTGAAAACTAAGCAGAATACACATTTCATTCACTTCTATGTGACCTTCCTAGGATGAAAAATCCCTTTTTTTAAGCCATCACTTGGAATTCCGTGAAAGCAGAATGTTGCTCCATTTTGAAAACTAGGCTGAATACACCCTTCATTCATTTCTATGTGATTTTCCTGGGCTGAAAAAAATCTTTTATAAAAACAGTCATTTGCAACTGTGTGAAATCAGTATGTTGCTCCATTTTGAAAAGTAAGCTGAATAGAGCTTTCATTCACTTCTATGTCATTCTCCAGTGCTATAAAATCAGTTTTTTGAAAACAGTCACTTGGAAGTCTGTGAAAGCAGTCTGTCGCTCCATTTTGAAAAATGAGCTGAATAGAGCTTTCCTTCACTTCTATGTGATTTTACTTGGCTGAAAAATCACTTTTTTGAAAACAGCCACTTGGAGCACTGTGAAAGGAGTATGTTTCTCCGTTTTGAAAGCTAAGCAGAATACATCTTTCATTCACTTCTATTCGATTCTCTTGGGCTAAAAATCACTTGTTTGAAAACAGTCACTTAGAACTCTGAAAATGCAAAATATTGCTCTTTTTTGAAAACTAAGCTGAATACACCTTTCATTCAGTTCTATGTGAGTTCCTGCACTGAAAAATCTCTTTTCTGAAAACAGTCATTTGTAACTCTGCAAAAGCAAAATATTCCATTTTGAAAACCAAACTGAATACCTCTTTCTTTCACTTCTATGAGACTTTTCTTGAAACTCTGTGCAAGCAGTATGTTGCACTGTTTTGAAAACAAAGCTGAATACAGCTTTCATTCACTTCTAGGTGATTTCCCTGTGCTGAAAAATCACTTTTTTAAAGGAGTCACTGGGAAATTTGCAAAAGTATTATTTTGCTCCATTTTGAAAATTAGGCAGAATACAGATTTCATTCATTTGTATGTGAGTTTTCTGGGCTGAAAAATCACTTATTCGCAAACAGTCACTTGGAACTCTGGGAAAGCAGAATGTTGCTCCTTTTTGAAAACAAATCTGAATACACCTTTCCTTCAATTCTATGTGACTTTTGTGGGCTGAAATTCATTTTTTGGAAACTGTCACTTGGAACTCTGCGAAAGCAGAATATTTTTCCATTTTGAAAACTAAGATGAATACAGCATTCATTCAATTCTATATGATTTCCCTTGTCTGAAAAATCCCATTTTTGAAAATAGGCACTTTGAAACTTGTGAGAATGGTATGCTGCTCCATTTGGAAACTAAGCTGAATACAGCTTTCATTTATTTCTTAGTGATTTTCATGGGCTGAAATATCACTTTTTTAAAGGAGTCACTGGGAAATCTGTGAAAGAATTATCTTTCTCTGTTTTGAAAACTAAGCTTGATACAGCTTTCATTCACTTCTTTGTGAGTTCCTGGGCTGAAAAATCACTTTTTGGAAAACAATCATTTGGAATTCCATGAAAGCAAAATGTTGCTCCATTTTGAAAACTAAGCTGAACACAACTTTCATTCACTTCCATGTGACTTTCCTAGGATGAAAAATCCCTTTTTTTTCAAAGAGTCACTTAGGATTCTGTGAAAACAGTATGTTGCTCTGTTTTGAAAAGAAAGCTGACTACCGTTTTCATTCCCTTCTGTTATTTTCCTGGGCTGAAAAATCACTTTTTGAAAATGATCACTTGGAAATCTGCGAAAGCAGCATTTTGCTCCATTTTGAAAACTAAGATGATTACAGCTTTCATTCACTTCTATGTAATTTTCCTGGACTGAAATATCACTTTTTGAAAATTGTCACTTGGAACTCTGCAAAAGCACTATGTTCCTTCATTTTGAATACTAAGTTGAAGACAGCTTTCTTTCACATCTATATGATTTTCCTCAGGTGAAAAAATCTCTTTTTTGAAAAGAGTAACTAGGAAATCTACAAAATCTGAATGTTGTTCCATTTTGAAAACTAAGTTGAGTTCACCTTTCTTTCACTTCTATGTCACTTACATGGGAAGGAAAATCACTGTTTTGAAAACTGTCACTTGGAAATCTGTGGAAGAAGTCTGTTGCTCTGTATTGAAAATGGACCTGAACAGAGATTTCATTAAATTCTGTGATTCTCCTGGGATGAAAAACCACTTTTGTAAAATATTCATTTGAAAATATGTGTAAGCAGTCTGTTGCTCCATTTTGAAAACTAAGTTGAATATGCCTTTCATTCACTTCTATGTAAGTCCCTGGGCTGAAAATTCACTTTATTGAAAGCAGTCACTTGGAATTGTGTGAAAGGAGCATGTTGCACCATTTTGAAAACAAAGCTGAATACAGCTTTCATTCACTTCTACATGATTTTCCTGGGCTGAAATATCACTTTTTTGAAAACAATCACTTGGAACTCTGAGAATGCAGAATGTTGCTCCATTTTGAAAACTAAGCAGAATATGGCTTTCATTCACTTCTATGTGATTTTCCTGTGCTGAAAAATCACTTTTTGGAAAACAGATATTTTGAACTTTACAAAAGCAGTATGTTGCTCTGTTTTGAAATCTAAGCTGAATACAGCTTTCATTCACTTCTATGTGACTTTCCTGAGCTGAAAATTACTTTTTGGGAACAGTCACTTAGAAATCTGAGAAAGCTGAATGTTTCTATGTTTTGAAAACTAAGTTGAATATAGCTTTCTTTCACTTCTATGTGATTTTCTGGGATGAAAAATTAGTTTTTGAAACCATTCACTTGGACCTCTGTGAAAGCAGTATGTTGCTCAGTTTTGAAAATTAAGCTGAATACAGCCTTCATTCACATTTATGTGACATTCCTGGGCTGAAAAATCACTTTTTTGAAAACAGTCACTTTGAAGCCTGCAAAAGAATTTTTCTCTGTTTTGAAAACTAAGCTGAATACACTTTTATTCAGGTCTATGTAACTTTCTTGGGATGAAAATCCAATTTTTGAAAACACTCCCGTGGAACTCTGCAAAAGCAGTTCTTTGCTCCACTTTGAAAACTAAGCTGAATACAGCTTTTACTCACTTCTATGTGTTTTTCTTGGGCAAAAAATCACTTTTGTCAAAACAGTCTATTGGAACTCTGTGAAAGCAGTATGTTGCTCTGCATTGATAACTAAGCTGTATACAGCATTCATTCATTTCTATGTGAATTCCCTGGGCTGAAATATCACTTTTTTGAAAACAGTCTCTTGGAACTCATTGAAAGCTGTATGTTGTTCCATTTTGAAAACAAGCTGACTATGGCTTTCATTCACTCTAAGAGAATTTCCAGGGCTGAAAATTCCCTTTTTTATAAACAGTCACTTGGAATTGTGAGAAAGCAGTGTTATGCTCTGTTTTGAAAACTAAGCACAATAAAGCTTTCAGTCACTTCTATGTGACTTTCCTGGGATGAAAGTTGGATTTTTTTAGAACAGTCCCTTTGAACTCTAGGAAAGCAGAATGTGTCTCTGACTTGAAAACTAAGCTGAATACAGGTTTCATTCACTTCCATGAGTTTTTCCTGTGCTGAAAAATCATTTTTTTTTTTTTTGTAAACAGTCCCTTGGGACACTGTGAAAGCAGAATGTTGCTCCACTTGAAAACTAAGATGAATACAGCTTTCATTCACTTTTTGATTCTCCTAGGCTGAAAAATCCCATTTTTGAAAACATTCACTTCAAAATCTGTGAAAGCGTTATGTTGCTCCATTTGACAACTAAGCTGAATACAGCTGTCACACAATTCTCTGTGATTTTCTGGGCTGAAAAATCTGTTTTTTGAAAATGGTCACTTGGAATACTGCAAATGTAGTATTTTGCTCTGTTTTGAAAACTAAGCTTTATACAGTTTACATTCATTTCTCTGTGATTTTCCTGGGCTGGAAAATCACTTTTTTGAAAACAATCTCATGGAATGCTGCAAAAGCATTACATTGCTCTGTTTTGAAAACTAAGCTGTATACAGAATTCTTTCACTTCTATGTGACTTTTCTGGGCAGAAATATCACTTTTTTGAAAAGTCACTTGGAGCATTGTGAGAGCTGTATCTTGCTCCATTTTGAAAACTAAGCTGAATACATCTTTCATTCACTTCTATGTGATTTTCCTGGGCTGAAAAATCACTTTTTTTGTAAACAGTCACTTGAAACTCTGTGAAAGCAGTATGTTGCTTTGTTTTGAAAACTAATGTGAATACAGCTTTCATCCACTTCCATGTGATTTTCCTGGGCAGAAAAATCCCTTTTTGTAAAGAGTCGCTTGGAAATTGTGAAAGCAGTATGTTGCTCCATTTTGAAAAGTAAGGTGAATGCAGATTTCATTCAATTCTACATGAATAACATGAGATGAAAAATCACTTTTTTAAAAACAATCATTTGGAACTCAGTGAAAGCTGTATGTTGCTCCATTTTGAAAATTAAGCTGAATACAGACTTCTTTCCCTTCTGAGTGATTTTCCTGAGATGAAAAATCAGTTTTGGAACAAGAACTTTCAACTCTGTGATAGCGGTACATTGCTCGGTTTTGAAAACTAAGCTGCATACAGCACTTATTCACTTCTATGTGAGTTTCCTGGGCTGAAAAATCACTTTTTTTTGAAAACAGTCATTTGGAACTCTGCAAAAACTGAAAGTTGCTCCATTTTGAAATCTAAGATGAGTACATATTTCATTCACTTCTCTGTGCCTCACATGGGAAGAAAAATCATGTTTTTTAAACAGTTACTTGGAACTCTTCAAAAGCAATATGTTGGACCGTTTTGAAAACTAAAGTGAATCCAGCTTTCATTCACTTCAATGTGACTCTCCTGGGGTGAAAATTCACTTTTTTGAAAACAGTCACTTGGAACTCTGTGAAAGCAGAATGTTGCTCTGCATTGAAATATAATATCAATATAGCTTTCATTCACTTCTATGTGATTTTCCTGGGCTGAAAAATCATTTTTTAGTAAACAGTCTCACGGAGCGCTGTGAAAGCAATATGTTGCACTGCTTTGAAATATACACTGTATACAGTTTTCTTTCACCTCTATGTGACTTTCCTGTGCTGAAAAAATCCATTGTTTGTGAACAGTCACTTGCAACTCTGCAAAAGCATTATATTGCTCCATTTTGAAAACCAAGCTGAATACAGATTTCAGTCACTTCTTTGTGATTTTTCCTGAGATGAAAAATCACTTTTTTGAAAACAGTGACTTGGAACTCTGTGAAAGCAGCATGTTTCTCCATTTTGAAAACTAAGCTGAATACATCTTTCATTCACTTCTGATTTTCCTGGACTGAAAAATCACTTTTTGAGAAGAGTCATTTGGAACTCTGTGAAAACAGTGTATTACTCCATTTGGGAACCAAAGCTGAAGACAGCTTTCATTCACTTCTATATGATTTTCCCTGGTTCAAAATACTCTTTTCTGAAAATAGTCAGTTGGAACTCAGTGAAAGCTGAAAATTCCTCCATTTTGAAAACTAAGCTGAATACAACTTTCATTCACTTCTACATGAATTTCCTAGACTGAAAAATTAGTTTTTGAAAAGAATCGCTTGGAACTCTGTGAAAGCAGTTTGTTGCTGCCTTTTGAAAACTAAGCAGAAGACAGTTTTCATTCACTTCTAGATGATATTTGTGGGCTGAAAAATCACTTTTTGAGAAGTGTCATTTGGAACTCTGTGAAAATGGTATGTTACTCTGTTTGGGAAACAAAGCTGAAGACAGCTTTCATTCACTTCTATATGATTTTCCCTTGCTTAAAATACTCTTTTTAGAAAACAGTCAGTTGGAACTCTGCAAAAGCTGAAATTTCCTCCATTTTGAAAACTAAGCTGAATACACATTTCATTCACTTCTATGTGACTCACATGGGATGAAAAGTCACTTTTGTATACAGTCACTTGGAACTCTTAGAAAACAATACATTGTGCCACTTTGAAAAGTAAAGTGAATACTGCTTTCATTCACTTCAATGTGACTTTCCTGGGGTGCAAATGCACCTTTTTGAAAACAGTCACTTGGAACTCTGCGATAGCAGTATGTTGATCTGTTTTGAAAACTAACCTGAATACAGCTTTCATTCACTTCTGTGTAAATTTCCTGGGCTGAAAAATCACTTTTTGAAAGCAGCTGAAATTGAATATTTTCCTCCTTTATGGAAACTAAGCTGAATACATCTTTCTTTGACTTCTATGTGACTTTCATGGCTTAAAAATCCCTTTTTTTGAAAACAGTCACCAGGAACTCTGTGAAAGGTGTATGCTTCTCCTTTTTGAAAACTAAGCTGAATACAACATTCATTGACTTGTATGTGACTTTCCTGGGCAGAAAAATGACTTTTTTGAAAACAGTCACTTGGAACTCTCCGAAGGCTGCATGTTGCTCCATTTTGAAAAGTAAGCTGAACACAGATTTCATCCATATTTATGTGACTTTCCCAGGCTGAAAAATCCCTTTTTTGAAAAAAGTCACTTGGAAGTCTGCAAAAGCATTGCATTGCTTGGTTTGAAAAGTAAGCTTAACACAACCTTCATTCATTTTTATTTATTTACTTTTTATTCATTTTATTGAGATAAATACACATAACACAGTCATACAAAACATATTGTACATTTTATTGTTCACAGTAGCATTACATAGTTGTACATTCATTACCAAAATTGATCCCCGACACCCTCATTACCACACACACAAAAATAACCAGAATAATAATTAAAGTGAAAAAGAACAACTAAAGTAAAAAAGATCACTGGACGCCCTTGTCTGTTTGTTTCCTTCCCCCACATTTCCACCCATCCATCCATAAACTAGACAAAGTGGAGTGTGATACCTATGGCCCCCCAATCCCACTGTCCCCCCTCATAAGCCACATTTTTATACAATTGTCTTCAAGATTCATGGGTTCTGTGTTGTAATTTGATAGTTTCAGGTATCCACCACCAGCTACCCCAATTCATTAGAACCCAAAAAGGGTTGTCTATATTGTGCATAAGAGTGCCCAGCAGAGTGACTGCTTAGCTCCTTTTGGAATCTCTCTGCCACTGAAGCTTATTTCATTTCTTTTCATATCCCTCTTTTGGTCAAGAAGATGTTCTCCATCCTATGATGCTGGGTCTATATTCCTCCTCAGGAGTCATATTCCACATTGCCAGAGAGATTCACTACCTTGGGTGTCTGATCCCACATAGTGGGGCGGGCAGTGATTTCACCTTTCAAGTTGGCTTAGCTAGAGAGAGAGGGCCACATCTCAGCAACAAAGAGACATTAGGGAGTAGGCTCTTAGGCACAATTATAGGGAGACCTAGCCTCTCCTTTGCAGCAACAGTCTTCCCAAGGGCAAATCCCATGGTGGAGGGCTCAATCCATCAAACCACCAGTCCCCTATGTCTTTGGGCATGTTAGCAACCATGAAGGTAGGGCAGGCCAATAACCCTGCATTCTCCACCAGCTCTTCAAGGGAGCTCTGCATATTTTTTCCTTGTTTTTTTTAAAAACTTTTTTCTAAATAAACTGTGTGAAAAAATTAAAAAAATTGAAAACAAATTGAAAAAACAAACATACAATAAAAGAACATTGCAAAGAGACCATAACAAGGGAGTAAGAAAAAGACAACTAACCTAAGATAACTACTTTACTTCCAACATGTTCCTACTCTACCCCAACAAAGTAACCTAATATAGCAACATTTCTGTGAACTTGTTCCTACTATACCCATCAGAAATTAACAGACCATAGTCATTCCTGGGCATTCCCAGAACATTAAATTTACCCATGATATCTTATCTGTTCTTCTTGGATTATTGTTCCCCCTTCCTTAATTGCTCTCTATCGCTAGTTCCCCTACATTCTACATTATAAACCATTTGTTTTACATTTTTCTAAGTTCACATTAGTGGTAGCATATAATGTTTCTCTTTTTATGCCTGGCTTATTTCACTTGGCATTAGGTCTTCAAGGTTCATCCATGTTGTCATATGTTTCACAACATCATTCCTTCTTACTGCCATGTAGTATTCCATCGTGTGTATATACCACATTTTATTTATCCACTCATCTGTTGAGGACATTTGGGCTGTTTCCATCTCTTGGCAATTGTGAATAATGCTGCTATGAACATTGGCATGCAGATATCTGTTCTTGTCACTGCTTTCTGATCTTCCAGGCATATACTGAGAAGTGCAATCGCTGGGTTGAAGGGTATCTCTATATATAGTTTTCTAAGGAACTGCCAGACTGACTTCCAGAGTGGCTGAAACATTATACAGTCCCACCAACAATGAATAAGAGTTCCAATTTCTCCACATCCCTTCCAGCATTTGTAGTTTCCTGCTTGTTTAATGGCGGCCATTCAAATTGGTGTGAGATGGTATCTCATTGTGATCTTAATTTGCATCTCTCTAATAGCTAGTGAAGCTGAACATTTTTCATGAGTTTCTTGGTCATTTGTATTTCCTCTTCAGAGAACTGTCTTTTCATATCTTTTGCCCATTTTATAATTGGCCTGTCTGTACTATCATCATTGAGTTGTAGGGTTTCTTTATATATGCAAGATATCTGTCTTTTGGCAGTTACACGGTTTCAAAAATTTTTTCCCATTGAGTTTGCTGCCTCTTTACCTTTTTGAGAAATTCCTTTGAGGTACAGAAACTTCTAAGCTTGAGGAGTTCCCATTACCTACTTTTCCTTTTCTTGCTTGTGCTTTGGGTATAAGTCTAGGAAGTGGCTGCCTAATACAAGGTCTTGAAGATGTTTTCCTACATTATCTTCTAGGAGTTTTACGGTGCTCTCTTTTATATTGAGATCTTTGATCCATTTTTAGTTAATTTTTGTGTAGGCTGTGAGGTAGGGGTCCTCTTTCATTCTTTTGGATATGGATATCCAACTCTTCCAGCCCCATTTGTTGAAAAGAACATTATGACCCAGTTCTTTGACTTTGGGGGTCTTATCAAAGATCAGTCGGCCATAGATCTGGGGGGTCTATCTCCAAATTCTCAATTCAATTCCATTAATCTATTTGTCTATCTTTGTGCCAGTACCATGCTGTTTTGACAACTGTGGCTTTATGATAATCTTTAAAGTCAGGGAGTGTAAGTCCTCCCACTTGGTTTTTCTTTGTTAGAGTGTCTTTAGCAATTTGAAGCATCTTCCCTTTCCAAATAAATTTGATAACTAGCTTTTCCAAGTCTGCAAAGTAGGTTGCTGGAATTTTGATTAGCATTGCATTGAATCTGTAGATGGGTTTGCATAGAATTGACATCTTAATGACATTTAACCTTCCTATCAATGAAGATGGAATATTTTCCATCTTTTAAGGCCCCCTTCTATTTCTTTTAGTAGAGTTGTGTAGTTTTCTTTGTACAGGTCTTTTACATCTTTGGTTAAGTTTTTTCCTAGGTACTTGATTTTTTTAGTTGCTATTGAAAATGGTATCTTTTTCTTTAGTGTTTCTTCAGTTTGTTCATTTCTAGCATACAGAAACATTACTGATGTATGTGCATTAATCTTGTATCCTGCTACATTGTTAAATTTGTTTATTAGCTCCAGCAGCTTTATCTTTGATTTCTCGGGGTTTTCAAGGTATAAGATCATATCATCTGCAAACAATGACAGTTTTACTTCTTCCTTTCCAGTTTGGATACGTTTTATTTCTTTGTCTTGTTGGATTGCCCTGGCTAGCATGTCCAGCACAATGTTGAATAACAGTGGTGATAGTGGGCAATCTTGTCTTGTTCCTGATCTTAAGGGTAAGGCTTTCAGTCTCTCACCATTGAGTACTATGCTGGCTGTGGGTTTTTCATATATGCTCTTTATCTTATTGAAGAAGATTCCTTCAATTCCTTCCTTTTGAAGTGTTTTTATCTAAAGGGGATGTTGGATTTTGTCAAATGCTTTTTCAGCATCTATTGAGATGGTCATTTGATTTTTCCCTTTTGATTTGCTAATGTGTTGTAATACATTGATTAATTTTCATATGTTGAACCATCCTTGCATGCTTGGAATAAACCCCACTTGGTCATGGTGTATGATTTTTTTAATGTGTCTTTGGATTTGATTTGCAAGTATTTTGTTGAGAATTTTTGCATCTATATTCATTAGGGAGATTGGCCAGTAGTTTTCCTTTTTTGTAGCATCTTTGTCTGGTTTTGGTATTAGATTGATGTTAGCTTCATAAAATGAGTTAGGTAGTGTTCCATTTTCTTCAATGTTTTGAAAGAGCTTAAGTAAGATTGGTGTCAATTCTTTTTGGAATGTTTGGTAGAATTCCCCTGTGAAGCCATCTGGCCCTGGGCACTTATTTGTGGGAGGCTTTTTGATGATGGATTGGATCTCTTTGATTGTGATTGGTTGGTTGAGGTCCTCTGTTTCTTCTCTGGTCAGTCTAGGTTGTTCATATGTTTCCAGGAAATTGTCCATTTCCTCTACATTATCCAGTTTGTTGCCATTCAGTTGTTCATAGTACCCTCTTATAATTTTTTTAATTTCCTCAGGATCTGCAGTAATGTCACCTTTCTCATTCATTATTTTGTTTTTATGGGTCTTCTCTCTTTTTGATTTTGACAGTCTAGCTAGGGGCTTGTCAATCTTTTTGATCTTCTCAAAGAACCAACTTTGGTGTTATTTATCCTCTATTGTTTTTTTGTTCTCTATGTCATTTATTTCAGCTTTAATCCTTATTTCTTTTCTTCTTCTTGGTTTAGGATTGGTTTGCTGTTCATTTTCTAACTTCTTCAGTTGATCCATTAGTTCTTAGATTTTGACTCTTTCTTCCTTTCTAATATATACATTTAGTGCTATAAATTTCCCCCTCAGTACCACTTTTGCTGCATCCCAGAGGTTTTGGTATGTTGTGTTCTCATTTTCATTCATGTCTATATATTTAGCAATTTCTCTTGCTATTTCTTCTTTAACCCACTGATTGTTTAGGAGTGTGTTGTTTGACCTCCAGGTATTTGTGAATTTTCTATGTCTCTGATGGTTATTGACTTCTAATTGCATTCCATTGTGGTCAGAGAATGTGCTTTGAATAATTTCAATCTTTTTAAATTTATTGAGCCTTGTTTTATGTCCCAGCATATGATCTATTCTGGAGAAAGTCCCATGAGCACTACAGAAGTATGTGTATCCTGGTGATTTGGGATGTAATATTCTATATATGTCTGTTAAAATCCAATTCATTTGTCAGATGGTTTAGGTTTTCAATTTCCTTATTGGTCTTCTGTCTGGTTGATCTATCTATAGGAGAGAGTGATATGTTGAATTCTCCCACAATTATTGTGGAAACATCAATTGCTTCCTTTAGTTTTGCCAGTGTTTCTCTCGTGTATTTTGTGGCACCTTGATTAGGGGCATAAACATTTATGATTGTTATTTCTTCTTGTTGAATTGCCCCTTTTATTAGTATATAGTGACCTTCTTTGTCTCTCAAAACATCCCTGCATTTAAAGTCTATTTTATCTGAGATTAATATTGCTACACCTGCTTTCTTTGGTATGAAATATTTCTTTCCATCCTTTCACTATCAATTTCTTTGTGTCCCTGTGTCTAAGATGAGTCTCTTGTATGCAGCATATTGATGGTTCATATTTTTTGATCCATTCTGTAAATCTATATCTTTTAATTGGGGAGTTTAATCCATTTACATTCAATGTTATAACCGTGAAGGCATTTCTTGAATCAGCCATCTTATCCTTTGGTTTATGTTTGTCATATATATTTTTCCCTCTCTCTATTAATATCCTTTAATGTATGCATACTGAATCTCTTTAGTACTGAACCTTTCTCCATGTCTCTCTCTCCTTTCTTTGTTTCTCTGTCTGTAGGGCTCCCTTTGGTATCTCCAGTAGGGCAGGTCTCTTGTTAGCAAATTCTCTCAACATTTGTTTGTGAAACATTTAAGCTCTCCTTCAAATTTGAAGGAGACGTTTGCTGGATAAAGTATTCTTGGTTGGAAATTTTTCTCACTCAGAATTTTACATATGTCATGCCACTGCCTTCTTGCCTCCATGGTGGCTGCTGAGCCGTTGCTACTTAGACTTATGCTGTTTCCTTTGTATGTGGTCAGTTGCTTTTCTCTTGCTGCTTTCAGAACTTGCTCCTTCTCTTCCATATTTGCCAGTGTGATCAGATTATGTCTCGGTGTGGGTTTATTTGGATTTTCTCCATTTGAAGTTCACTAGACATTTATGATTTGTGTATTTATGGTGTTTAGAAGATTTAGGAAGTTTTCCCCAACAATTTCTTTGAATATTCTTCCTAGACCTTTACCCTTTTCTTCTCCTTCTGGAACACCAATGAGTCTTATATTTGGATGTTTTATATCATCTGTCATATCCCTGAGGTCCATTTTGATTTTTTCAATTTTTTCCCCATTCTTTCTTTTGTGCTTTCATTTTCCATTCTGTCATCTTCCAGGTCACTGATTCATTGCTCAACTCCCTTAAGTATTGCACTATGAGTATCCAGAATCTTTTCAATTTGGTCAACAGTTTCTTTAATTTCCATAAGATTATCTATTTTTTTATTTAGTCTTGCAATGTCTTCTATATGCTATTCTAGGGTCTTCTTGATGTCCCTTATATGCTGTTCCATGCTCTTCTTGATGTCCTTTATATCTCATGCCATGGTCTCGTTGATCATCTTTAGTTCTTTGATTAGTTGCTCTAGATACTGTATCTCTTCTGACTTTTGATTTGGGTGCTTGGGCTTGGGTTATCCATATCATCTGCTTTTTTCATATGCTTTAAAATTTTCTGTTGTTTTTGGCCTCTTGGCATTTGCTTAACTTGATAGGGTTCTTTTAGGATTTGTAGACCAATTGAAATCCTTATCTCTAATTTGTCAGATCTACAGCTTCATGGAGTACACTTTCTCTGACTTACCAGCAGGTGGCATCTGTGAGCCACCTGTTCCCCTCAAGCAAGTTCTCCCCCACTTTTCCTCTGTGGTGAGTGTGGGAGAAAGTCTTGTCATGTCCAATTGGTGTACCAAGCTTGCATGTGTAGTTGGTGTTGCCCACCCTGTATAAGGGACATGTGTCTGGGTGGTCAGGGACGGGGGTGTCTCTACCAACCAAATCTCCCTGATGTTCCTGGAGTTTTAAAGCTGCTACAATAGTCTAATCCTTCAGTTCAGTCTTGCCACAGTTCATCTCTGCCACTGACCCACAAGTCCTTGGTATTGGTATGTGGTCCCTGAGGCTTGTGAGTGGGTCCCTCTTCCAGGACTTGCACCCCCTGTTCCTTTGTTGAGGGATGACTGTGCTATGTCACAGGTGAGTGTCATCCCCCCAGGGTGGTTCTGGGGTGCTGGTCTGTGTAGAGAGGCTGCCAGTCTGCTGAAATGATGTCTGAATGGGGCTTGTTAATTCCCACTGCTCCACCTTGCCATCACTGGGACAACAAGCTGAGGGTGCAGGGAAGGCTAATGTCCATACCCAATTTTGTGGTTTATGCATGTTATTATAAGCACTTCCATCACATTCAGTTGTCTGGGGCAGCCCTGGGCTATGGGGCCGGTGACAGGCAGGAGTGTTTCCTGTCCACCAGGATGATGACTGTGTGCAGACACCCCCCTTTTCTTGGGAAGTTGTTGTGTTTAGTGAATTTTCTCAGCCACTGGATTATTGCCTTTTTTCTCAGAGCTCTCAGTTCTGCTCTTGTCTTGACCTGCCCAAATTGCAAGTCTTTGAGGCTTTCTGTATTGGGCTTCTTAGTGTAATTGTTTTAGAAAATGTAAAAAAGATAAAAAAAAAAAAAGAAAAAAGGAAAAAGGGCCCTCCTGGCAGATCTAATGCGTTATTGAAATTCTAAGAGACAAAGCAATTAGGGGTATTAAGGAAAGATCCAGGGGGCAAAGAGATCAGTTTTTCTTTGGGTTTTGCAAATGAGCCTCAGGGCCTGAGCTCTGCCCTTCCCCTTTCTATGTTCACCAGAACTCCAAAAAGCCTCTGCTTTTATTTTTGCATTTTTCTTGCTGTTTTTTGCTATGGCTGTCTCCTCTCTGCTGGGCTGGCTGTTCTCAGATTCTCTGGTGTCTGGTCTCAGTCTATCTATGGTTGGAGTTTGGATCAATAGAATGAGTTTCCAATAAAAGCTGCCACTGCAATTCTCCCTTCTCCTTTCCAGTGCTGATGGCCCCTCCTCCCACAGGGCTGAGCATGGCAGGGAGGGGTGTGGGTCCCCTGGCCACAAAAACTTACAGATTTTGCTGATCTCAGCAGTTTCACATTTTCATGAGTGTTGTATGAAGTATGCCCAAAGTCAGATTGCTCTGCCGTGTCCAGTCCACACAGTTCCTGGCTTTCTACCTACTTCCCTGGAGAAGTAACTAAAACATACACCTCACCAATCCACCATCTTGCCCCACCTTACTCCCTTCATTCATTTTTATGGGACTTTCCTGAGCTGAAAAATCCCTTTTCTGAAAACAGTCACTTGGAATTCTGTGAAAGCAGTATGTTCCTCCATTTGCAATACTAAGCCAAATAAAGCTTTCCTTCACTTCTATGTGACACTCTTTGGCTGAAAAATCACTTATTTCAAAACAGTCACTTGAAACTCTGTGTAAGCAGTATGTTGTTCCTTTTTGAAAACTAAGCTGAATACAGGTTTCATTCATTTCTATGGGATTTTCCTGGGCTCAAATATCACTTTATTGAAAAGTCACTTGAAATGTTGCAAATGCAGTATTTTGCTCTGCTTTTAAAACTATGACATATACAGCTTTCATTAAATTCTATGTGATTATCCTGGGCTGAAAAATCTGTTTTATGGAAGAAGCCACATGGAACTTTGTGAAAGCAGTAAGTTCCCCATTTTGAAAGTAAGCTGTATATAGCTTTCCTTCCCTTCTATGTGACTTTCCCAGGGTGAAAAATCCCTTTTTGAAAACAGTCACTTGGAACTCTGCAAAAGCAGTATGTTTCTCCATTTAAAAAATTAAGTTGAATATAGCTTTGATTCACTTCCATGTGACTTTCCTGGGTTGTAAAATAACTTTTTTAAAACAGTCACTTGGGACTCTGCAAAAGCTGTATGTTGCTCCATTTTGAAACTAAGCTGGAAAGCTTTCATTCACTACCATGTGACTTTTCTGGGCTGAAATACCACTTTTTTGAAAACAGTCCCTTGGATTTCTGTGAAAACAGTTTATTGCTCCTTTTTGAAAAGGAAGCTGAATATGGCTTTCAATCACTTCTACGTGACTTATCTGGGCTGAAAAATCACTTATATGAAAACTGTCACTTGGAAGTCTGCAAAAGCAGTATGTTGCCCCATTTTGAAAACTAAGCTGAGTACAGCTTTCATTCACTTCTACATGATTTTCCTGGGCTTAAAAATCACTTTTTGAAAACAATCACTTGGAATTCTGCAAAAGCTTCATGTGGCTCTCTTTTGAAAAGTAAGCTGAATAAGGATTTCATTCACTTCTGTGAGACTATCCTGGTCTGAAATGTCTCTTTTTTTGAAGAAGGTCACTTGGAGCTCTGTGAAACAGTATGTTGCTCTGTTTTAAAACTAAGCTGAATAAAACTTTCTTTGACTTCTAAATGATTATCCTGGGCTGAAAAATCCCTTTATTGAAAACAGTCACTTGGAAATCTGTGAAAGCAGTATGTTGCTCCGTTTTGAAAATTTAGCTTAGTAGAGATTTCATTCACTCCTATGTGATTTTCCTAGGCTGTAAAAACACTTTTTTGAAAGCAGTGACTTGGAACTCTGTGCAAGAATTAATTTGCTCTGTTTTGAAAACTAAGCTGAAGACAACTTTCAGTCACTACTATGTGACTTTCTTGAGCTGAAAACCCCTTTTTTAAGAACAGTCACGTGGAACACTGCAAAAGCAGTGTGTATCTTGGTTTTGAAAACTAAGCTGAATACAGCTTTCACTCACTTCTATGTGACTTTCCTGTGTTGAAAAATCACTTTTTTGAAAACAGTCACTTGGAAATCTGTGAAAGCAGTATGTGACTCCATTTTGAAAACTAAGATGAATAGACCTTTCATTCACTTCTATGTGATTTTCCTGAGCTGCAAAATCCCTTTTTTGAAAACAGTCTCTTGGAACTCTGCAAATGCGGTCTGTTGCTCCTTTTTGAAAACAAAGCTGAATACAGCTTTCACTCACTTCTATGTGATTTTCATGGGCAAAAAAATCACTTTTTGAAAACAGTAAATTGGAATTCTGCAACAGCAGTATGTTGCTCCCTTTTGAAAACTAAGCTCATAAGGGGTTTCATTCACTTCCGCATGAATTTCCTGGTCTCAAATTTCACTTTTATTGAAAACAGTCACTCAGACCTCTGTGAAACAGTATGTTGCTCCATTTGAAAAGTAAGATGAATATGGATTTCATTCCATCTACATGACTTTCCTGAGAAGAGAAGTCTTTTTTTTGGACACAATCACTTGGAACTCTGTGAAAGCAGTATGTTGCTCCATTTAAAAAACTAAGCTTAATGCAGCTTTCCTTTACTTCTATGTGATTTTCCTTGGCTGTAAAATCACTTTTTAAAAAGAGTCACTTTGTAATCTTCAAAAGCAGTGTGTTCTTCCATTTTGAAAACTAAACTGAATACAGCTTTCATTCACTTCTATGTGATTTTTGTGGGCTGAAAAATCACTTTTTGAAAACAGTCACTTGGAATTCTGCAAAAACTGTATGTTGTTTAATTTTGAAAATGAAGCTGAATAGGAATTTCATTCACTTCTGTGTCACTTTCCTGGGCTGAAAAATCCCTTTTGACAACAGTCACTTGGTACTCTGCAAAGGCAATATGTTGCTGTGCTTTATAAAATAAGCTGAATACAGCATTCATTCACTTCTATGTGACTTTCTTGGGCTGAAGAATCCTTTTTTGAAATCAGTCACTTGGAATTCTGTGAAAGAAATATGTTGCTCCATTTTGAAAATTAAGCTGAATACAACTTTCATTCACTTGTATATGACTTTCCCAGGCTGAAAAAAACACTTTTTGAATAGAGTCAGAAATGCAATATATTGCTCCTTTTTGAAAACTAAGCTAAATACAAACTTCTTTGACTTCTATGTGACTTTCCTGGGCTAAAAAAATCCCTTTTTTGTAAACGGTAAGTTTGTACTCTGTGAAAGCAGTCTGTTGCTCCATTTTGAAAGCTAAGCAGTGTACAGATTTAATTCCCACCTATGTGATTTCCATGGGCTGAAAGATCACTTTTCTGAAAACAGTGAGTTGGAACTCTGTTAAAGCATTATGTTGCTCCATTCTGAAAAATAAGCTGAAGACAGCTTTCAGTCAGTTCCATGAGATTTTCCTTGGTTGAAAAATCACTTTTTATAAGAGTAATATGGAAGTTAGCCAAAGCTGTATGTTTTTCCATTTTGAAATCTAAGCTGAATACAGCTTTCATTCACCCATTGTGATTTTTCTGGGCTGAAAAATCACTTTTTTTAAAACAGTCTTTTGGAACTCTGTCAAAGGGTATATTGTTCCATTTTGAAAAGTAAGTTGAAAACATCTTTCATTCACTTCTGTGTGATTTTCCTGGTCTGAAAAGTCAGTTTTTTGAAAATAGTCACTAGGAACGCTGCAAAAACCATATGTTGCTCCTTTTTGAAAACTAAACTGAATACAACTTTCATTGACTTCTATGTGACATTCCTGGTCTGAAATTCACTTTTTTAAAACAGTCACTTGAAACTGCAAAAGCAGTATGTTGCTCCAGTTGAAAAGTAAGCTGAATACAGCTTTCTTTCACTTCTATGTGCCTTTCCCAGGCTGAAAAATCCATTTTTTGAAAACAGTCACTTGGAAATCTGCAAAAACAGTATGTGGATCCATTTTGACAACTAAGCTGAATACAGCTTTCATTCACTTCTATTTGACGTCCCTGTGCTGAAAAATCACTTTTTTGAAAGAGGTCACTTGGAAATCTATGAAAGCGGTATGTTGCTCAGTTTGGAAAACTAAGCTGCAAACAGCTTTCATTCACTTCTTTGGGCTTTCCTGGGTTTAAAAAAAACGTTTTTGAAAACAGTCACTTGGATCTCCCTGAAAGCATTATGTTGCTACGTTTTGAAAACAAAGTTGAATACAGCTTTCATTCACTTCCCTGTGATTTTCCAGGGCTGAAAAATCACTTTTTTGAACACTGACTTAGAAATCTGCCAAAGCCGTATGTTACTCTTTTTTGAAAAGTAAGCTGAATACAGCTTTCATTCACTTCTATGAGATTTTCCTGAGCTCATTTCAGCTTTCATTGACTTCTATGTGACTTTCATGAGCTGAAAACTAACTTTTTTGAAAACAGACACTTGGAACTCTGAGAAAGCAGAAAGTTTCTCCATGTTGAAAAGTAAGCTAAATACAGATTTCATTCAATTCTACATGCTTTTTCTGAGCAGAAAAATCATTTTTATGTAAACAGTCTCTTGGAATGCTCCAAAAGCAACATGTTGCTCTGTTTGGAAAACTAAGCTGAATACTGCTTTCATTCACTTCTACATGACTTCCCTGGGCTGAAAAATCCCTTTTTTAAAAACAGTCACTTGGAACCCTGCAAAAGTGGTATGTGTCTCTGTTTTGAAAACAATGTGACTTTCCTGGGTTGAAAAATCACTGTTTTGAAAACAATCTATCGAACTCTTTGAAAGAAGTGTGTTCTTCCATTTTGAATACTAAGCTAAATACACCTTTCTTTCACTTCTATGTGTTTTTCCTGAGATGAGAAATCAATTTTCAAAAACATCACTTGGAACTCTGTGAAAGCAGTGTGTTCCACAATTTTGAAAACTAAGCTGAACTCAGCTTTCATTCATTTCTATGTGATTTTCCTAGGCTGAAAAATCACTTTTTTGAAAACAGTAACTTGGAACTCTGCAAAAGCAGTGTGTGGCTCCATTTTGAAAACTAGGTTGAAGACAGCTTTCATTCACTTCTATTGATTTTCCTGGGCTGAAAAATCATTTTTAATACAGTCACTTGGAACTCTGTAAAAGCAGTATCTTTTTCTGATTTGAAAATTAGCTGAACACAGCTTTCATTCACTTATATGTGACATTCCTGGGCTGAAAAATTACTTTTTTGAAAACACTCATGGGAACAGTGCCAAAGCAGTATTTTGCCCATTTTGAATATTAAGCTGTGTACAGCTTTCATTCACTTCTCTGTGATTTTCCTGGACTGAAAATAACATTTTTATGTCAGTGACTTGGAACCCCGCAAAAGCAGTATGCTGCTCTTTTTTGAATAATAAGCTGTATAAAGCTTTCTTTCCCTTCTGTGTGACTCTCTGGGGCTAAAAATTGAATTTTTTGAAAACAATCTCTAGGAACCCTGAGAAAGTGTTATGTCACTCCTTTTTGGATACTAAGCTGAATACAGCTTTCATTCAGTCCTATGTGATTTTCCTGGGCTGAAAAAATCACTTTTTTGAAAAGAGTCACTTTGAAATCTGAGAAAGCAGTATTTACTCCATTTTGAAAACTAAGCTGACTACAGCTTTCATTCACTTCTATGTCATTTTCCTGGGCTGAAAAATCACTTTTTTAAAACAGGCATTTTGAAACCTGTGAAAGCATTATGTTGCTCCATTTTGAAAACTAAGCTGAATATTAATTCTATGTGATTTTCCTGGGCTGAAAATTCCCTTTTCTTAAAGCAGTCACTTGGAATACTGTGAAAACAGCAGGTTGCTCCATTTTGAAAACTAAGCTGAATACAACTTTCATTCAATTCTATGTGATTTTCCTGGGTTGAAAATTCAGTTTTTTTGAAACAGTCCCTTGAACCCCTGCAAAAGCAGCATTTTGCTCCATTTTGAAAACTAAGATGAATACAGATTTCTTTCACTTCTCTGATTTTCTTGGGCAGAAAAATCTCTTGTATTAAACTGTCACTTCAAACTCTGTGAAAGCAGTATCTTGCTCCATTTGAAAACTATTCTCCATTCAGTTTTCTTTCACTTCTATGTGATTTTCCTGTACTGAAAAATCACATTTTGATATCAGTGACTTGGAACTCAGTGAAAGTATGTTGCTCCTTTTTGAATACAGTCTCTATCTGATTTTCCTGGGCTGGAAAATCCCCTTTTTGAAAACAGTCTCTTGGAATTCTGCAAAAGCAGTACATTGGTCAATTTTGAAAACTAAGCTCCCTGCAGCTTTCATTCACTTCTATGTGATTTTCCTGAGCTGAAAATTCATTTTTGTAGACAGTTCCTTGGAACTCTGTGAAAGCAGCATTTTGCTTCATTTTGAAAACTAAGAAGATTACAGCTTTCATTGACTTCTAAGTGATATTCCTAGGCTGATATATGTCCTTTTCAAAACAGTTAACTTCATTAGGACATGTAAACTGTGTTTATATACTCCTCCATTCCCCCACCTTTATATAGTTCTTGTCAAGAATTACATATTTTACATTGAGTCCAAAACCACTGATTTATCATTACAGTTTACATATTTTAGATCCTGTAGGAAGTAAATAATGGAGTTATAAATCAACAGTACAGTAGTATTGGTATTTATATTTACCATGTGATCTTTACTGGAAATCTTTATTTCTTCATGTGGTTTCAGTCAATTGTTTAGTGTCCCTTCCTTTCAGCCTGCTTAGGACTGATCTACTGGTGATGAAGTTCCTCAGCTTTTGATTGTCCAGTAATGTTTTCATCTCCCCCTCATTTTTATCTTTCAGGTGTTTGTGAATTCTCCAAGTCTCTGATGGTTATTGACTTCTATTTGTATTCCATTGTGGTCAGAGAATCTGCATTGAACAAATTCATTTTTTTATTTTTTATTTTATTGAGGCTTGTTTTTATGTCCCCGCGTACAGTCCATTCTGGAGAAAGATCCATGATCTCTAGTGAAGAATGTGTGTCCCAGTGACCTGGGATGTAATGTTCTATATATGTCTGCCAAAGTGTCTATATCTCTCTTTCATTTCTTTGTTTCTCTGTTGGTAGGGCTCGCTTTAGTATGAGGTAGGGCAGGTCTTTTATTAGCAAACTCTCTCAGCATTTGTTTGTCTGTGAAAAATTTAAGCTCTCCTTCAAATTTGAAGGAGAGTTTTGCTGGATAAAGTATTCTTGGCTGGAAATTCTCCTCTCAGAATTTTAAATATGTCATGTCACTGCCTTCTTGCCTCTATGGTGGCCACTGAATAGTCATTACTTAGTCTTATGTTGTTTCCTTTGTATGTGGTGAATTGCTTTTCTCTTGTTGCTTTCAGAACTTGCTCCTTGTCTTCAGTATTTGACAGTCTAATCAGAATATGTCTTGGAGTGGGCTTGTTTTAATTTATTCTATTTGGAGTTCGCTGGGGCATTTATGCTTTCTATATCTACATTGTGTAGGTTTGGGAAGTTTTACCCAACAATTTCTTTGAATACTCTTTCTAGACCTTTACCCTTCTCTTCCCCTTCTGGGACACCAATGAATCTTAAATTTGGATGTTTTATCTTATCTATCATATCCCTGAGATCCATTTTGATTTTTTTCAATTTTTTCCCCATTCTTTCTTTTGTTCTTTCATTTTCTGTTCTGTGCTCCTCCAGGAGGCTGAGTTGTTGTTCAGCTTCCTCTTATCTTGTATTAAGAGTATCCAGAGTCTTTTTAATTTGGCCTACAGTTTCTCTAATTTTGATAAGATCTTCTATTTTTTATTTACTCTTGCAATATCTTTTTTATGCTCTTCTATGGTCTTCTTTACATCTTTTATATTCTGTGCCATTCTCTTCTTCAAGTCTTTTATATCCCATGCCATGCTCTCATTGCCTGTCTGCATTTCTTTGATTAAATCTGCCAGGAACTGAGTGTCTTTGGATCTTTTGATTTGAGTGTTTGGGTTCAGGTTCTCCATGTCATCTGCTTTTATCATATGCTTTGAGATTTTCTGTCGTTTTTGGCCTCTTGGCATTTGCTTTACTTGGTCTTTAATTTGTTGGAATTGCAGCTTGGTGACATACACTTTCTCTAACTTACCTGCAGATGGCATCTGTGAGTCACTTATTCCCCTCAAGTCAGTTCTCCCTAACTTTGTGGTATGTGGTGATCTTATTCTTTTGGGGTCCAATTGGTGCACTTAATTTGGGTGTGTTGTCAGTGCTGTCTGCCCTCAATGAGGAGCATGTGCCTAAGCAGTTAGGAAGAAGGGCAGGTTTAACAATCAAACCTCCCAGGTGTTCCTGGAGATTTAAGGCTGTTCTCTGCTGCTGACACAAAAGTTCTTGGTATTGGTGTAGGTTCCCTGGGATTTCTGAGCAGTTCCCCACTCCCTGCTGTGCTTTTCCAGGACCTCTGCTGAGGAGGGGAGGGCCATGCCAAATCACAAGTGAGCACCGGCCTCCAGGGAAGCCCTGCACCACCAGGCTGTGTAGGGGCATTCCCAGACCACTTCAAAGATGGTCAAATGGCACATGTCAACTTCCCCCTTTCCACACAGCTCTGCTGTCCCAGTCCAGGACAATCAGCCATGGGTTATTCAAGGCCACTGTCCATGGTCAATATTGCATTGTGTGAGTGATGTTGTGGGAAAGACTCCATGTCAGGCTGGGTTTCTTGTCTTGGCTCTGTGCTGTGTGTTCAGCCAGGCAAGAGTAGCCCCGCCCACTGGGGAGATGGCTTCAAGGCTGCCTTTCTCATCTCAGCTCTGTGCTGTGTGTTCAGCCAGGCAGGAGTAGCGTCACCTGCTGGGGAGATGGCTGCAAGTCGTGTATCTCCCCTTTGTTTCCCTGGATCTGAGACAATGAGCAGTGGGTGTGGGAAGGGGTATCCTCCACCCCAGACACCGAGGCATTAGTCCAGAATGCTCCCATCTTATCCACAGCTGTTCCTGGGCTTCTTTTTTTTCCTTTTAAAAATGCCAACCCACCGTCTTTCCACACTGCAGAATGGCTGAAAGATTCAGCCCACTCACTCACTCGTTTCAGAATGCATACTCCTGGTTTCACCAAATGCAATTCCCTGTGGCTTTAGCAGAACTTTCCCAGCTGGTGCTATCCTGGAAGTGGCGCTCTTGGTCCTTTCTGGTTTTTTATCTAGTGTTTTCCATGGAGGTGTTCCTTTCTCTGTGTCACCTAGTCACCATCTTAGGTTCCTCCATATTGCTCCATTTTGAAAACTAAGCAGAATACAGCTTTCACTCACTTCTATGTGGCTTACCTGGGCTGAAAAATCCCTTTTATGAAAACAGTCACTTGATCCTCTGTGAAAGCAGTACATTGTTCATCTGAAACTAAGATGATTACAACTTTCTTTCACTTATCTGTGACTCTCCTGGGCTGAAAAATCTCTTTTCTGGAAACAGTCACTTGGAACTCTGAAAGAATGTTCCTCCATTTTGAAAACTAATCTCAGTACAGCTTTCATTCACTTTTATGTGATTTTCCTGGGCTGGAAAATCACTTTTTTGAAATCAGTGTCTTGGGACCCTGTGAAAGCAGTGTGTTGCTCCTTTTAGAATACTAAGCTGAATAGAGCCTTCTTTCACTTCTGTGTGACCATCCAGGGCTGAAAAATCAATTTTTTGAAAACAATCACTTGGAACCCTGTGAAAGCAGTATGTTACTCCTTTTTGAATACTAAGCTGTATACAGCTTTCATTCACTTCTGTGTGATTTTTCTGGGCTGTAAAATACCTTTTTTGAAAACAGTCACTTGGAACTCGGTGAAAGCAGTATTTTGTTCCATTTTGAATACTAAGCTGAATACAGCTTTCATTCACTTCTATGTTATTATTCTGGGTTGAAAAATCCCTTTTTTGAAAACAGTCATTTGGAATTCTGTGAAAGAATTATGGTGCTCCCTTTTTGAAAGCTAAAATGAATACACCTTTCATTCACTTATATGTGAATTCCCTGGGCTGAAAAATCTCTTTTTTAGAAACAGTCACTTGGAGCTCTGCAAAAGCAGAATGTTGCTCTGTTTGAAAACCAAGCTGAATACAGCTTCCATGCACTTCTATGTGACATTCCTGGGCTGCAAAACCACTTTTTTAAAACAGTCACTTGGAACACTGGGAATGGAATAAGTTGCTGCATTTGGAAACTAAACAAAATACACTGTTCATTCACTTCTACTTGTTTTTCCTTGGCTGAAAAATCAGGTTTTAGAAAACAGTCACCTGGGACTCTGCAAAAGCAGTATGTTGCTTCGTTTTGAATACTAAGCTGAATACACTTTTCATTCGCTTCTTTTTGTGTCTCCTGGGCTGAAAAATCACATTTTTGAAAACACTCACTTGGAATTATGCAAAAGCAGAATGTTGCTCCCTTTTGAACATTAAGCTGAATACTGCTTTCATTCACTTCCATGTGATTTTTGTGGACTGAAAAATGACTTTTTGGAAACAGTCCCTTGTAACCCTGCCAAAGCAGTATGTTGCTCCTTATGAAAACATATTTTAATACAGCTTTTTTCTCTTCTTTGTGACTGTCCTTGGATGAAAAATCACCTTTTTGAAAACATTCACTCAGAACTCTGTGAAAGCTGAATGTTGCTAGATTTTGAAAATTAAGCTGAATACAGCTTTCATTCACTTCTATGTGATTTTCCTTGGCTGAAAAATCCCTTTTTGAAAACAGTCACTTGCAACTCTGCAATAGCAGTATGTTGCTCCATTCTGAAAACTAAACTGAATACAACTTTCATTCACTTCTATGTGATTTTCTTGGGCTGAAAAATCATTTTTTGAAATCACTGGCTTGGAAAACTGCAAAAGCAGTATGTTTCTCTGTTTGGAAACTAATCCCAATACAGCTTTCATTCACTTTTTTTGTGATTTTCCTGGATTAAAAAATCACTTTTTGAATTCAGTGTCTTGGAACCCTGCAAAAGCAGTATGTTGCTCCTTTAAAATACTAAGCTGAATACAGCTTTCTTTCATTTTATGTGACCCTCGAGGACTGAAAAATCAATTTTTTAGGAAACTATCACTTGGAACACTGTGAAAGCAGTATGTTGCTCCTTTTTGAATACTAAGCCATATACAGATTTCATTCACTTCTGTGTGATTTTCCTGGGTTGTAAAAAACTCTTTTTTGAAAACAGTCACTTGGAACACTGTGAATGCAGTATGTTGCTGCATTTTGAATAGTAAGCTCAATACACCTTTCATTCACTTCTGTTTGAGACTCTTGGGATGAAATATCACTTTTTTGAAAACAGTCACTTGGAACTCTGTGAAAGTAGAATGTTGCTCCCTTTTGAAAATTAAACTGAATACAGCTTTCATTCACTTCTATGTGATTTTCCTGGGCTGAAAAATCAATTCTAGAAAACATTCACTTGGAACTCTGTGAACCATATGTAGCTCCATTTTGAAAACTAATTGGAATGTCTCTTTCATTCACTTCTATGTTGTTTTTTGTGGACTGATAAATGACTTTTCAGAAACGGTCTCTTGGAACTCAGTCAAAGCAGTATGTTGCTCCTTTAAGAAAACAAACCTTAATGCAGCTTTTTTCACTTCTATGTGACTGTCCTGGGCTGAAAAATCACTTTTTTGAAAACAATCACTTGTAACCTTGCAAAAGCAGTATGTTGCTCCTTTTTGAATACTAAGCTGTATACAGCTTTCATTCACATCTGTGTGATTTTCCTGGGCTGTAAAATCTCTTTTTTGAAAACAGTCACTTGGAACTCTGCAAAAGCATTATGTTGCCCCATTTTGAAAACTAAGCTGAATACAGCTTTCACTCACTTCTATGTGATTTTCCTGGGCTGAAAAATCCCTTTTTGAAAACAGTCAGTTGGAATTCTCTGAAAGTAGTGTGTTGCTCCCCTTTAGAAAGCTAAGCTGAAAACACTTTTCATTCACTTCTTTGTGACTTTCCTGTGCTGAAAAACCTCTTTCTAGAAAACAGTCACTTGGAACTCTCCAAAAGCAGTATGTCACTCCATTTTGAAAAGAAAGCTGAATAGAGCTTTCTTTGACTTCTATGTGACTTTCCTGGGCTGAAAAATCACTTTTTTGGAAAAAGTCCCTTGGAACTCTGTGAAAGCAGCATTTTGCTCTGATTTGAAAAGAAAGATGAATACAGCTTTCATTCTCCTCTATGTGATTTTCCTGGGCTGAAAAATCTCTTTTTGAAAGCAGTCACCTGGTACTCTGTGAAAGCAGTTTGTTCCTCCATTTTGAAATCTAAGCTGAATACAGCTTTCTTTCACTTCTTAGTGACTTCTCTGGGATGAAAACAACTTTTTTGAGAAAAGTCACTTGAACTCTGAATGCAGTATGTTTCTGCATTTTGAAAAGTAAGTTGAATACAGCATTCATTCCTGCTAGGTGAGTTCCTGGGGGTGAATAATCACTTTTTTGAAATCACTGACTTGGAAACCTGTGAAAGCAGTATATTTCTGCATTTTGAAAACTAAACTGAAGACAGCTTTCATTCACTTCTATGTGATTTTCCTGTACTGAAAAATCACTTTTGTGAAAACAGTCACATGGAACTCTGCAAAAGCAGTTTTTTGCTCCGTTTTTAACACTATGCTGAATACAGCTTTCAGTCAAATGAATGTGATCTTCATGGCCTCAAGAATCTCTTTTTCAAAACAGCCACCTGGAATACTGCAAAAGCTGTATGATGCTCTGATTTGAAAACTAAGCTGAATACAGCTTTCATTCACTTCTATGTGATTTTCTTGGGCTGAAAATCAATTCATGAGAACAGTCACTTGGAAATCTGCAAAAGCAGAATATTGCTCCTTTTTGAAAACTAAGCTGTATACACCTTTCATTCAATGCTGAGTGAGTTTCCTGGGCTGAAAAAGTCACTTTTTTGCAAACATTCTTTTTACCTGTGTGAAAAAGGAATCTTGCCTCATTTTGAAAACTAATCAGAATAAACATTTCATTCACTATGGTGTGAATTTCCTGGGCTGAAATGTCACTTTTACATTAACAGTCACTTGGAACTCTGTGAATGCCGAGTGTTGCTCCCTTTTGAAAACTAAGCTGAATTCAACTTTCATTCACTTCTATGTGTTTTTCCAAAGCTGAAAAATCACTTTTTCTTGAAAACTGTCACTTGGAACTCTGCAAAAGCACTATGTTGCTCCATTTAGAAAACTAAGTCTAATACAACTTTCATTCACTTCTCTGTGATTTTCCTGGGCAGAAAAATCTTTTTTAAACAGTCACTTGAAACTCTGTGAAAGCAGTATGTTGCTCCATTTTGAAAGCTAAACTGTATAAAGCTTTCATTCACTTCTATGTGATTCTCTTGGGCTGAAAAACCTCCTTTTTGAAAACAGTCATTTGGACATCTGTGAAAGGAGAAGGTCTCTGTGTATTGAAATCTAATCTCAATTCAGCTTTCATTCATTCCTATGTGATTTTCCTGGGCTGGAAAATCACTTTTTTGAACAGTCACTTGGAAATTTGCAAAAGCAGGATGTTGCCCCATTTTGAAAGCTAAGCTGAATGCAGCTTACATTCACTTCTATGTGATTTTCCAGGGGTGAAAAATCAGGTTTTAGAAAATTGTCACTTGGAACTCTACGAAAGCAGTATGTTGTTCCATTTTTAAAAATAAGCTGAATACAGCTGTCATTCACTTATATGTGATTTTCCTGGGCTGAAAAATCGCTTTTTTGAAAACATTCACATGGAGCTCTGCAAACACAATGTGTTTCTCCATTTTGAAACTTAAGCTGAATACAGCTTTCATTCACTTCGATGTGACTTTCCTGGGAAGAAAAATCATTTTATTGTAAACAGTCACTTGGAACACTGTGAAAGTAATATGTTGCTCCATTTTGAAACTAAACTGAATACAGCTTTCATTCAATACAATGTGATTTTCCAGAGACGGAGAAACACTTTTGAAAACAGTCATTTGGAACTCTGCGAAATCAGTATATTGCTCCCTTTTGAAAACTAAGCTCAATACAGCTTTCATTCCCTTCTATGTGATTTTCCTGGGCTGAAAAATCACTTTTTTGAAAATAGTGACTTGGAATTCTGAGAAAGCAGTTTGTAGCTCTGTATTGAAAGCTATGCTGAATACAGATTTCATTCACATCTATGTGAGTTTCCTGTGCTAAAAATCACTTTAAAAACAGTAACTCAGAACTCTGCTAAAGCAGTATGTTGCTACTTTTTGAAAATTATGCTAAATGCAGCTTTCATTCACTTCTATGTGACATTCTTGTGCTGAAAATCACTTTTCTATAATAGTCATTTGGAATTCTGTGAAAGCAGTATATTGCTCCTCTTTGAAAACTAAGGAGAATACAGGTTTCATTCACTGCTCTGTGATTTTCCTGGGCTGAAAAATCTCTGTTTTGAGAACAGTCATTCGGAAATCTGTGAAAGCTCAATGTTAACCTGTATTGAAAACTAATCTCAGTATAGCTTTCATTCACTTCTATGTGATTTTCCTGGCCTGAAAAATCACTTTTTAAAGTCAGTGTGTTGGAACACTGTGAAAGCAGTATGTGTCTCTGTTTTGTAAACTAAGCTCAATACAGCCTTCATTCACTTCTATTTGATTTCATGGAAGGAAAAATGACTTTTTTGAAAACAGTCACTTGGAAACCTCTGAAAGCAGTATGTTGCTCCTTTTTGAAAACTAAGCTTAATACAGCTTTAGTTCACTTCTATATGACTCTCTTGGGCAGAAAAATGACTTTAATGAAAACAGTCACTTGGAACTCTGTGAAAGCAGTATGTTTATCCATTTTGAAAACTAAGGTGAATAGAGCTTTCATTCACTTCTAAGTGATTTTCCTGGGCTAAGAAGTCCCTTTTTTGGAAAAAGTAACTTGGAACTCTGTGAAAGCAGTATGTTGTTCAGTTTTGAAAGCTAAGCTAAGCACAGCTTTCATTCACTTCTATGTGATTTCCCTGGGCTGAAAAATCACTTTTTTGAAAGCAGTAACATGGAATTCTGTGAAAGAAGTATGTTGCTCTTTTTTGAAAACAGCTGAATACAGCTTTCTTTCACTTCTATGTGATTTTCCTGGACTGAAAAATTTGTTTTTTGAAAGCAGTCACTTGGAACTCTGCAAAACCAGAATGTTGCTCTGTTTTGAAAACTAATCTCTATACAGCTTTTATTCACTTCTGTGTAATATTCCTTCTCTGAAAATCACTTTTTGAAATCAGTGACTTAGATCACTGTGAAAGCATCATGATTCTCCTGTTTGAAAGCTAAGCTGAGTTCAGCATTCTTTCCTTTCTATGTGATTTTCCCGGGCCAAAAACTCACTGTTTCAAAAAGAGTCAGTTGGAATTCTGTGAAATCAGTATGTTGCTCTGTTTTGAAACTAAGCTGAATACAGCCTTCATTCACGTCTATGTGATTTTCCTGAGTGAAATATCACTTTTTTGAAAACAGTCACTTGGAATTCTGTGAAAGCAGTATGTTGCTCTGTTTTGGAAACTAAGCTCTATACAGCTTTCTTCGACTTCTATGTGGTTTTCCTGTGGTGAAAAATAACTTTTTTGAAAACAGTCACTTGGAGCACTGCCAAAATCTGTTCTAGTTTCCTAATGCTGCTGGAATGCAAAACACCAGAGATGGATTGGCTTTTATAAAAAGGGGGTTTATTTGTCTACACAGTTACAGTCTTAAGGCCATAAAGTGTCCAAGGTAACACATCAGTAATCAGATACCTTCACTGGAGGATGGCCAATGTTGTCTGCAAAACCTCTGTTAGCTGGCAAGGCACATGGCTGGCATCTGCTCCAAAGTTCTGGATTCAAAATGGCTTTCTCTCAGGATGTTACTCTCTAGCAAGCTTGCTCCTCTTCAAAAGGTTTCTCACAGCTGCACTGAGTTGCTCCATTTTGAAGACTAATCTGAGTACAGCTTTCATTCCCTTCAATGTGACTTTCCTTGGCTGAAAAATCACTTTTTTAAAAATCTCACTTGTACCACTGCCAAAGCAGCATGTTGCTCCATTTTGAAAACTAAGCTGAACACAGCTTTCATTCACTTCTGTCTGATTTTCCTGGGCTGAAATATCCCTTTTTTGAAAACAGCCACTTGGAAATCTGTGAAAGCAGTATGTTACTCCCTTTTGCAAACTAAACTGGATACACCTTTCTTTCTCTTCTATGTGATTTCTTGGGCTGAAAAATCACTTTGTTGAAAACAGTCACTTGGAAATCTGTGAAAGCAATATGTTTCTAAGTTTTGAAAGAAAACTGAATACAACTTTCATTTACTTCTATGTGACTTTCCTGGGCTGAAAAATCCCTTTTTTGAAAACAGTCACTTGGTATTCTGTGAAAGCAGTATGTTGCACTGTTTTTTAAAGTAAAATCTGAATGCAGTTTTCATTCACTTCTATGTGACTTTCCTGTGGTGAAAAATCACTTTTTTGAAAAAAGTTACTTGAGACGCTGTGAATGCAGAGTGTTGCTCTGTTTTGAAAACTAACCTGAATACACCTTCCATTCACTTCTGTGTGAGTTTCCTGGGCTGAAAAATCACTGTTTTGAAAACACTCAATCAGAATTCTGTGAAAGCAGTATGTTCCTCTGTTTCGAAAACTAAGCTGGATATGGCTTTAATTCACTTCCATGTGACTTTCCTGGGACAAAATATCACTTTCTTCAAAAGGGTTACTTGGAACTCTGCGAATGCAGAATGTTGCTCTCTTTTGAAAAGTAATCTCAATACAGCTTTCATTCACTTCTGTGTGATTTCCCTGGGCTGAAAAATCACTTTTTGAAATCAGTGACTTAGAACACTGTGAAAGCAGTATGTTTCTCCATTTTGAAAACTAAGCTGAATACAGCTTTCATTCATTTCTATGTGAGTCTTATTGAAGGAAAAATGACTTTTTTGGAAACAGGCACTTGGAAAACTCTGGAAGCAGTATGTTGTTTCTTTTTGAAAACTAAGCTGAATACAGTTTTCATTCACTTCTCTCTGACTTTCCTGGGCTGAAATATCACTTTCTTCAAAAGGGTCATTTGGAACTCTCCAAAAGCAATATGTTGCTTTGTTTTAAAAACTATGCTCAATACAAAGTTCAGTCACTGCTATGTAATTTTCCTGTGCTGAATAATCAATTTTTTGAAAACAGTGACATGGAATTCCGTGAAAGCAGTATGTTGCTCCATTTGGAAAACCACGCTGAGTACACCTTTCATTCACATCTAAGGGATTTTCTTGGGCTAAAAATCACTTTTAGAAAACAGTGACTTGGAAATCTGTGAAAGCAATATGGTGCTCCATTTTGGAAACTAAGCTAAATACAGTTTTCATTCAACTCTATGTGATTTTCCTGTTCTGGAAAATCACTCTTTTGAAAACTGTCACTTGGAAGCCCGCAAAAGCAATATGTTGCTCCTTTTTCAAATGTATGCTGAATACAGCATTCATTCATTTCTATGTGACTTCCCGGGGATAAAAAATCTGTTTTTGAAAACAGTCACTTTGAACTCTTTGAAAACAGTATGTCGTTCCATTTTGAAAACTAAGTTGAATATAGCTTTCATTCATCTCTATGTGATTTCCTAGGCTCAAATACATTTTTTGAAAACTGTCACTAGGATCTCTGAAAAAGCAGTATGTTGCTCCGTTTCAAAAACTAAGCTGAATACAACTTTCATTCACTTCTGTGTGACTTTCCTAGGATGAAAAATCACTTCTTTGTAAATAGTCACCTGTTACTCTGCAAAGCAGAATGTTGCTCCATTTTCAAAACTTAGTTGTATACACCTTTCCTTCACTTTTGTGTGAGATAACTGGGCTGAAAAATCAATTTTTTGAAAACAATCACTTGGAAGTCTTCAAAAGCAGAACGTTGCTCCATTTTCAATATTGAGTTGAATACACCTTCCATTCACTTCTATGTGCCTTTCATGGGCTGAAAAGATAGGTTTTAGAAGACTGATGCTTGGAAATCTGCAAAAGCAGTATGTTCCTCCATTTTGAAAACTCGGCTGAATAGACCTTTCATTCACTTCTATGTGACTTTCCTCTGCTGAAATATCACTATTTTCAAAACAGTCACTTGGAATTATGTGAAAGCAGAATGTTGCTCCTTTTTGAAAACTAAGCTTTACACTCTTTTCATTCACTTCTGCATGGGTTTCCTGTGCTGCAAAATGCCTTTTTTTAAACAGTCACTTGGAACTCTGAGAAAGCAGTATGTTGCTCTGTTTTGAAGACTACACTGAATACAGGTTTCATTCACTTCTATCTGATTATACTGGGCTGAAAAATACCTTGTTTGGAAACAGTCCCTTGGAACTCTGTGAATGCAGTATGTTGCTCTGTTTTGAAAACTAAGATTGATACAGCTTTCTTTCAATTCTAAGTTACTTTCCTGTGCTGAAAAATCACTTTTTAAAAAATAGTCAACAAGAACACTGCCAAAGCAGTGTGCTGCTCTGTTTTGAAATCTAAGGAAAATACAGCTTTCATTCACTTATATGACTTTCCTGGGATGGAAAAATCCCTTTTTTGGAAACAGTCAGTTGGAATACTGTGAAATCAGTATGCTGCTCCTTTTTGAAAACTAAGCTAAGTACAGCTTCCATTCACTTCTATGTGATTTTCTGGTGCTGAAAAACCAGTTCATGAAAACAGTCACTTGGAACTCTGTAAAAGCAGTGTGTAGCTCCATTTTGAAAACACAGCTAAATACAGATTTCATTCACTTCAATGTGATTTTTGTGGGCTTAAAAATGATTTTTGAAAACAGTCGCTGGGAACTCTGTGAAAGCAGTATGTTACTCCGTTTTGAAGACTATGCTGAATACAAGTTTCATTCACTTCTATCTGATTTTACTGTGCTGAAAAATCCCTTTTTTGGAAACAGTCACCTGGAACTCTGCGAATGCAGTATGTTGCTCCATTTTGAAAACTGAACTCAATACAGCTTTCTTTCAATTCCATGTGATTTTCCTGTTCTGAAAAATCACTTTTCTGAAAATAGTCACCTGGAACACTGCCAAAGCAGTATGTTGCTATGTTTTCAAATGTAAGTGTAATACAGCTTTCATTCACTTGTATATGACTTTCCTGGGATGAAAAACACCTGTTTTGAGAGTCACATGGAACTCTGTGAAAACATTATGTTGCTCCATTTTGAAACTAAGCTGAATACCCCTTTCATTCATTACTATGTGATTTTCCTGGGCTGAGAAATCACTTTTTTTAAAACATTCTCTTGGAGCTATGTGAAAGCAGTATGTTGCTCTGTTTTGAAAACTAATCAGAATACAGCTTTCATTCATGTGTATGTGATTTTCCTGGGTTGAAAAATGATTTTTAAAACAGTCACTTGGAACACTGCAAAAAGCAGTGTGTTGCTCCGTTTTGAAGACTACATTGAATACAGGTCTCATTCACTTCTATCTGATTTTACCGGGCTGAAAAACAATTTTTTTTGGAAACAGTCACTTGGAACTCTGTGAATGCAGTATGATGTTCTGTTTTGAAAACTAAGCTCAATGCAGCTTTCTTTCAATTCTATGTTAATTTCCTGGGCTGAAATATCACTTTTTTGAAAATAGTCACCTGGAACACTGCCAAAGCAGTATGTTGCTCCATTTTGAAATCAAAGGATAATACAGCTTCATTCAGTTGTATATGACTTTCCTGGGATGAAGAATCCCCATTTTGAAAGCAGTCACATGGAACTCTGTGAAAGCAGTATGTTGCTCCATTTTGAAGCTAAGCTGAATACAGCTTTCATTCACTTACATGTGACTTTCCTGGGCTGAAAAATCACTTTTTTATGACAGTCTCTTGGAGCTCTGCAAAAGCAGTAGTTGCTCCATTTTGAAACCTAATCAGCATACAGCTTTCATTCACTTCTCTGTGATTTTCCTGGGCTGAAAAATCCCTTTTCTGAAAACAGTAACTTGGAACTCTACAAAAGCAGTATGTTTCTCCATTTTGAAAACTAAGTTGTAATTATCTTTCATTCAATTCTATGTGTTTTTCCTGGGCTGAAAAATAACGTTTCCGAAAAGTGTCAGTTGGAATTCTCTGAAAGCATTATGTTGCTCCATTTTGAAAACTAAACTATGCTGAATACAGCTTTCACTCACTTTTATGTGATTTTCCTGGGCTGAAAATTCCCTTTTTTGAAACAGTCACTTTTGAATTCTGCAATAACAGATCTTTCTCCTTTTTTAAAACTTTCTCTTGGAAATCTGTGAAAGCAGTATGTTGCTCCATTTTGAAAACTAAGCTGAATATGGCTTGCATTCACTTCTATGTGATTTTCTTGTGCTGAGAAACCAGTTCATGAATACAGTCACTTGGAACTCTGTGAAAGCAGTATGTAACTCAGTTTTGAAGACTAAGCTGCATACAGCTTTTGTTTACTTCTATGTGATTTTTCAAGGCTGAAAAATCACTTTTTTGAAACTCTCTCTTGGAAATCTGCAAAAGCAGTATGTTGCTCCATTTTGAAAGCTAACCTGAATACACATTTCATTCACTTCTATATGATTTCCTGGTGCTGAAAAACCAGTTCATGAAAACACTCCCTTGGAACTCTGTGAAAGCAGTATGTAGCTCCATTTTGAAAACTCAGCTGAATATGGCTTTCATTCACTTCAGTGTAATTTTCTTGGATTTAGAAATGACTTTTTGAAAACAGTCACTTGGAACCCTGCAAAAGCAGTATGTTGCTCTTTTTTGAAAACTCAGCTCTATACACCTTTCATTCACTTGTATATGACTTAAGTGGGAGGAAAAATCCCTGGTGTGAAAGTAGTCACTTGGAATGCTGCAAAAGAAGTATGTTGCTTCTTTTTGAAACTATGATGAATACAGATATCTTTCACTTCTATGTGATTTTCCTGGGGTGAAAATCATTTTTTTGAAAACAGTCTCTTGGAACTCTGTGAAAGTGGTATGTGCCTATGTTTTGAAATCTAAGCTGAATAAAGCTTTCATTCACTTCTAAGTGATTTTCCAAGGCTGAAAAATCACTTTTTTGGAAAGAGTCACATGGTATTCTGTGAAAGAAGTATGTTGCTCAGTTTTGAAAACTAAGCTGAATACATGTTTCATTCACTTCTGTGTGATTTTCCTTGGCTGAAAAATCACTTTTTGGAAAAGAGTCAGTTGATATGCTGTGTAACTAGTTTGATGCTCTGTTTTGAAAACTAAGCCAAATACAGCTTTCATTCTCTTCTATGTGGGTTTCCTGGACTGGAAAATCAGTTGTTTGAAAACAGTCCCTTGGAACTCTGTGAAAATAGTATGCAGTTCCCTTTTGAAATCAAAGCCAAACACAGCTTTCTTTCACTTCTATATTACTTTCATGTGCTAAAATGTCACTTTTGAAAACAGTCACTTGGAACTCTGCAAAAGCAGTATGTGGCTTTGCTTTGAAAACTAAGCTGCATACAGCTTTCATTCAATTCTAAGTGTTTCTCCTGGGCTGCAAAATCACTTTTTTGAAAACAGTCACATGGAACTCCATGAAAGCCATGTGTTGCTCAATTTGGATAACAAAGCTGAATACAGCTTTCATTCAATTCTTTGCGACTTTCCTTGGCTGAAAAATTATTTTTTAAAAAATAACTTGGAATGCTGTGAAAGTAGTATGTTGCTCCTTTTTGAAAAGTAAGCTAAATACAGATTTCATTCATTTCTATGTGATTTTCCTGGGTGTAAAGTCACTTTTTTGAAAACAGTCACTTGGGACTCTGCAAAAGCAGTATGTTGCTCTGTTTTGAAAAGTAAGCTGAATACAGCTTTTATTCACTTCTATGTGTTTTTCTTGTGCTGAAAACTCACTTTCTTGAAAACAGGCACTTGGGACTCAGTGGAAGACTTTATATCTCCATTTTGAAAATTAAGCTCAATACAGCTTTCATTCTCTTCTAGGTGTTTTTCCTGGGCTGAAAAATCTTCCTTCAGAACAGTCACTTGAAATGCTATGAAGCCAGTATGTTGCTCTGTGTTGAAGCAAAGCCGAATACAGCATTCATTCTCTTCTATGTGAGCTTCCTGGGCTGAAAAACACTTTTTTGAAAACAGTCACTTGGAACACCCAGAAAGCAAAATTTTGCTCTTTTTGATTACTAAGCTGTATACATCTTTCATTGACTTCTGTGTGAGTTTCCTGGGCTGAAAAATCACTTTTTTTGAAAACAGTCACTTGGAAATGTGCAAAAGCACAATGCTGTTTCATTATGAAAACTAAGCTGAATACAACTTCCATTAATTTCTACATGAATTCTGTGGGCTGAAAAATCACATTATTGGAAACAGTCACTTCAAACTCTGTGAAAGCAGAATCTTTCTCCATTTTGAAAACTAAGCTGGACACAGGATTCATTCACTTCTTTGTGATTTTCCTGCACTGAAAAATCACTTTTTGGAAAACATTCATTTGGAACTCTGTGAAGCAGTATGTTGCTGCATTTTGAAAACTAAATTGAAGTGAGTTTTCCTTCACATCTATGTATTTCACAAAGGCTGAAAAATCATTTTTTTGAAAACAGTCACATGGAACTCTGAAAGCAGTATGTTGCTCCGTTTTGAAAACTAAGATGAATATAGCTTTCATTCCTTCTATGTGACTTTCCTGGGAAGAAAAATCACTTCCTTGAAAACAGTCACTTGGAACTCTACAAAAGCTGTATGTTGCTCTGTTTTGAAACAAAGCTGAATACAGCTTTCATTCACTTCCACATGACTTTCCTGGGCTGAAAAAACCCTTTTATGGAAACAGTCACCTGGAACTCTGTGAAAAGAGTATGTTGCTCCGTTTTGACAACTAACCTGAATGCAGCATTCATACACTTCTATTTGATTTTCCCAGGAAGAAAAATCAGTTTTTTGAAAACAGTCACTTGGAACTCTGTGAAAGCAATATGTTGCTCAGTTTTGAAAACTAGGCAGAATACAGCTTTTGTTAACTTCCATGTGACATTCCTGGGGGGGGGGATATCTTTTATGAGAACATCCACTTGGAACTCTGCAAAAGCAGTATGGTGCTCCGTCTTGAAAACTAGGTAGAATACGGCTTTTGTTAACTTCCATGTGACATTCCTGGGGGGAAAACATCTTTTATGAGAACAGCCACTTGGAACTCTGTGAAAGCAGTATGTTACTCCGTTTTGAAAACTAAGCTGAATGCAGCTTTCATTCCCTTCTGTTTGATTTTCCTGGGCTGAAAAACCACTTTTTGAAAACAGTCACTTGTAAATTTTCAAAAACAGTATGTTGCTGTGTTTGGAAAGCTAAGCTGAATACAGCTTTTGTTCACTTCTAAGTGTCTTCCCTGAGATGAAACATTATGGAAACGGTCACTGGAACTCTGCAAAAGCAATTTGTTGCTGCATTTTGAAATGTATGCTGAATACAGAATTCCTTCAATTCTATGTGATTTTCCTGGACTGAAAAATGACTTTTTTGAAAACAGTCACTTGGAACTCTGTGAAAGTATCATGTTGTTCTTTTTTGAAAACTGAGATGAATACAGATTTCATTCACATCTATGTGATTTTCCTGAGCTGTAAAATCACTTCTTTGAAAACAGGCACTTGGAAATCTGCAAAAGCAGTATGTTGCTCCATTTTGAAAACTAAGCTGATTACAGCTTTCATTCAGTTCTATGTAATTTTTTGTGTGTGCTGAAAAACCAGTTCATGAAAAGAGTCACTTGGAACAGTGTAAAAGCAGTATGTTGCTCCGTTTTGAAACTAAGCAGAATACAGCTTTCATTCACTTCTATGTGATTTTCCTGGTCTGAAAAATTACTTTTCTCAAAACCTTCACTTGGAAACCTTTGACAGCAGTATGTTTCTCCATTTTGAAAACTAAGCTGAATACAGCTTTCATTCACTTCTAAGTGACTTACCTGTGCTGAAAAATCCTTTTTTTGAAAACAGTGACTTGGAACTATGTGAATGTAGTATGTTGCTCCATTTTGAAATGTATGCTGCATATGGTTTTCATTCAATTCTATGTGATTTTCTGGGCTGAAAAACCTACTTTTTGAAATCAGTCACTTGGAGCTCTGCTAATGCAGAGGTTGCTCCATTTTGAAAACTAATCTGAATACACTTTCCATTCACTTCTGTGTGAATTTCCTTGGCTGAAGAAACACTTTTTTGAAAACTGTCACTTGGAACACCGCCAAAGCTGTATGTTTCTCCATTTTGAAAACTAAGCGGAATACAACTTTCATTCATTTCTATGTGACTTTCCTTGTCTGACAAATCACTTTTTTGAAAAGAGTCACCTTTAATTTCAGAAAAGCAGTATGTTATTATGTTTTGAAAACTAAGATGAATACAGCTTTTATTCAATTCTATCTGATTTTGTTGTGCTGAAAAATCACTTTTTTGGAAACAGTCACTTGGAAATCTGCTATAGCAGTATCTTTTTCCATTTGGAACACTAAGGTTAATACACATTTCATTCACTTCTGTGTGCTTTACTGGACTGAAAAATCAATTTTTTTGAAAACAGTCACTTGTAACTCTGTGAAAACTGTATGTTGCTCTGTTTTGAAAACTAAGCTCAAAACAGCTTTTTTTTTTTGACTTCTATGTGATTTCCCTGGGCTGAAAAATCAGTTTTTGAAAACAGTCACTTGTAAATCTTCAAAAGCAGTATGTTGATTCATTTTCAAAACTAAGCTGAATACAGCTTTCATACACGTGTATGTGATTTTACTGGCTGAAAAAGCACTTTTTGTAAACAGTCACATGGAAAGCTGTGAAAGCAGTATGTTGCTCCATTTTGAAATCTAAGCTGAATACACCTTCTCTCATTTCCATGTGAGTTTCCTGGGCTGAAAAATTTTTTTGAAAACAGTCACTTGGAACTCTGTGAAAACAGTATGTTGCTCCGTTTTGACAACTACGCTGAGTACAGCTTTCATACAATTCTATGTGATTTTCCTGGGATAAAAAATCACTTTTTTGAAAACAGTCTCTTGGAACTCTGTGAAAGCAGTATTTGCTGCATTTTGAAAACTAAGCTAAATGCAGCTTTCATTCACTTATATGTGATTTTCCTGGGCTGAAAAATCACATTTTTGGAAACCATAACTTGGAGCGAAGCAGTATGTTGCTCTGTTTTGAAAACTAATCTCAATACAGCTTTCATTCACTTCTATGTGATTTTCCTGGGCTGAAAACTCACCTTTTTGAAAGCAGTCACACGAAATTCTGTGACAGCAGTATGTTGCTCCATTTTGAAAACTAAGCTGAATACAGCATTAATTCACTTCTATGTGACTCTCCTGATCTCAAAAATCACTTTTTAGTAAACAGTCACTTGGAAATCTGTGATAGCAGTCTCTGGTTCTGTTTTGAAAACTATGCTGTATACAGCTTTCATTCACTTCTATGTGACTTTCCTGGGCTGAAATGTCACTTTTTTGAAAAGAATGCCATGGAAATTTGTGAAAGTACTATGTGTCTGTTTTTTGGAAACTAAGCTCAGTACAGCTTTTGTTCACTTCTCTGTGATTTTCCTTTGGTGAAATATCCCTTTCTTGAAAAGAATCACTTGGAACTCTGCAAAAGCATTACATTGCTCCTTTTTGAAACCTAAGCTGAATACAGCTTTCATTCACTTCTATGTGATTTTCTTGAATGGAAAATTCACTTTTTTGAAAACAGTCACTTACAACTCTATGAAACAGTGTGTTGCTCCATTGTGAAAACTAAGCTGAATAAAGCTGTCATTCACTTCTATGTGATTTTCCTTGGCTGAAAAATCACTTTTTTGAAAAGAGTCAGTTGGAACACTTCAAAACCAGTATGATGCTCTGTTTTGAAAACTAAGCTGAATATAGCATTCTTTCTGTTCTATGTGAGTTTTCTGGGCTAAAAATTCACTTTTTTTTTAAAACAGTCCCTTGGAACCCTTCGAAAGCAGTATCTTGCTTCATTTTGAAAAGTAAGATGAAGACTGCTTTCATTTCCTTCTATGTGAGTTTCCTGGACTGGAAAATCAGTTGTTTGAAAACAGTCACTTGGAGCTCTGTGAAAATAGTATGTTGTTTCCTTTTAAAATCTAAGCTGAATACAGCTTTCATTCACTTTTATGTGATATCCATAGTCTGAAAAATCACTTTTTTGAAAAGAGTCACCTGGAATTCTACAAAAGCAGTATGTTGTTCCAATTTGAAAATTAAGAGGAATACATCTTTTATTCAATTCTACCTGATTTTGTTGTGCTGAAAAATCACTTATTTGAAAACAGTCACTTTGAATTCTGCTATAGCATTATCTTGTTCCTTTTTGAACACTAATCTTAATACACTTTTCATTCACTTCTGTGTGATTTCCCTGGGCTGAGAAATCAATTTTTGATAACAGTCACTTGTAAATCTTTGAAAGTAGTATGTTGCTCCCTTTGGAAACTAAGCTGAATACAGCTTTCATTCACTTCTATGTGATTTTCCTTGGCTGAAAAATCACTTTTTGAAAACAGCCACTTTGAACTCTGTGAAAGTATTATGTTGCTCCATTTTGAAATCTAGGCAGAATACATCTTTCATTCAGTTCCATGTGACTTTCCTGTACTGAAAAACAACTTTTATGGAAACAGTCACTTTGAATCTGTGAAAACAGTATGTTTCTCCATTTTGAAAACTAAGGTGAATACAGCATTCATTCACATCTATGAAGTTTTCCTGGGCTAAAAAATCACTTTTTTGTTAACAGACACTTTGAAATCTTCAAAAGCTGTATGAGGCTCCATTTCGAAAACAAAGCTGAATACAGCTTTCAGTCTCTTCCATGTGAGTTTCCTAGGCTGAAATATCCCTTTTTTCAAAACACTCACTTGAAACTCTGTGAAGGCAGAATGGTGTTCCTTTTGGAAATCTAAGTTGAATACAGCTTCATTCACTTCTACATCTTTCTCGTGACCTGAAAAATACTTCTTTTAAAACAGTGCCTTGCAAATCTGCCAAAGCAGTATGTTCCTCTGTTTTGAAAAGTAAGCAGAATACAGCTTTCATTCACTTCTATGTGACTTTCCTGGGTTATAAAACCACTTTTTAAAAACAGTACATTGAAATCTGTGAAAGCAGTATGTTGCCTCATTTTGAAAATTAAGACCAATAAATCTTTCATTGACTTCTCTGTGTCTTTCCTGGACTGAAAAATTGTTTTTGAAAACAGTCACATGGAACACTGTGAAAGCACTATGTTGCAACATTTTGAAATGTAGGCTGAATACAGGTTTCATTCATTTCTATGTGACTTCAGTGGGCTGAAAAACCACTTTTCTGAAAACAGTCACTTGAAATTCTGTAGAAGCAGTATGTTGCTCCATTTTGAGAAATAAGCTGAACATAGTTGTCATCCACCACTATGTGATTTTCCTGGGCTGAAACATCACTTTTTTGAAAACAGTCACTTAGAATCCTGTGAAAGCATTATGTGGGTTTGTTTTGGAATCTAAGCTGAACACAGCTTTCATTCACTTCTGAGTGAATTTCCTGGGCTGAAAAATCACTTTTCTGAAAATAGTCACATGGAATACTGCAAAAGGTGTATGTTGCTCCCTTTTGGAAACTAAGCTGAATAAAGCTTTAATCATTTCTATGTGATATTCCTTTACTGAAAAATCACTTTTTTGGAAGCAGTCAGTTGGAAAGTTATGAACCCTGTATGTTGCTTAGTTTTGAAAACTAAGCAGAATACAGCTTTCATTCTCTTCTATGTGAGTTTCCTGGACTGCAAAATCAGTTGTTTCAAAACAGTCCCTTGGAACTCTGTGAAAACAGTATGTTGCTGCCTATTGAAATCTAAGCTGAAAACAGCTTTCATTCACTTCTATGTGACTTTCCTGGGCTGAAAATTCACTTTTTTGAAAACAGTCACTTGGAAATCTGTGAAAGCAGTTTATGGCTTCATTTAGAAACTAAACTGCATGCAGCTTTCATTCACTTCTAAGTGATTATCCTGGGATGAAAAATCACTTTTTTGAAAACAGTCAAATGGAACTCCACAAAAGCAGTGTGTTGCTCCATTTGGATAACTAAGCTGAGTACAGCTTTCTTTCAGTTCCATGTGACATTCCTGGGCTGAAAAATTATTTTTGAAAACAGTCACTAGGAACTCTGCTATACCAGTATGTTGCTCTGTTTTGAAAACAAAGCTGAATACAACTTTCATTTTCTTCTATGTGAGTTTCCTAGGCTGAAAGTCACTTTTTGGAAAACGGTTATTTGGAACTCTGCAAAAGCAGTATGTTGCTCCATTTTGAAAGCTAAGCTGAAGACAACTTTCATTCACCTATATGTGAATTTCCTGGACTGAAAAATCAGGTTTTTGAAAACAGTCACTTGGTACTCTGCGAAAGCATTATGTTGCTCCCTTTTGAAAATTAAGCACAATACAAAGCTACCATTCACTTCTTTGTGATTTTCCTGGGCTAAAAAATCACTTTTGAATGCAGTCACTTTGAATTGTGACTTAACAGTATGTTACTATATTTTGAAAACTAGGCTGAATACAGCAATCTTTCACTTCTATGTGATTTTCCTTGGCTGATAAATCACTCTTTTGAAAAAAGTCAGTTGGAACTCTACGAAAGCTGTATGTTGCTCTGTTTTGTAAAGTAATCTGTATGTGATTTTCATTCACTTCTATGTGACTTTCCTATGGTGAAAAATCACTTTTTTGAATTCAGTCACTTGGAATGCTGTGAATACAGTATTTTGCTCCATTTTGAAAACCAAGCTAAACACAGCTTTCATTCAATTCTGTGTGATTTTCCTGGGCTGGAATGTCACTCTATTAAAATAGTCACTTGGAAGCCTGCAAAAGCAGTATGTTGCTCCTTTTTGAAACGTGAGCTGAATACAGCATTCATTCACTTCTATGTGACTTACTTGGGCTGAAAAGTCCCTTTTTTGAAAACAGCCACTTGGAAATCTATGAAAGCAGTATGTTGTGCCTACTTTGAGAATTAAGATGAATACAGCTTTCGTTCACATCTCTGTGATTTTCCTGGGCAGAAAAACCTCTTTTTTGAAAACATTCACTTGGAAATCTGTGAATGCAGGATGTTGCTCAGGTTTGAAAACTAATTGCACTAGAGCTTTCATTCACTTCTATGAGATTTTCCTGGGCTGAAATTCACTTATTGGAAGTCAGTGACTTTTAACCCTGCAAAAGCAGTATCTTTCTCCATTTTGAAAACTAAGCTGAATACAGCTTTCTTTCACTTCTATGTGATTTTTGTGTACTGAAAAATGATTTTTTGAAAACAGACACTTTGAACTCTGTGAAAGCAGTATGATGATTGTTTTGAAAACTAAGCTCAATACAGCTTTCATTCAATTCTATGTGACTGCCCTGGGATGAAAAATCACTTTCTTGAAAACAATCACTTGGAAATCTGTGAAAGTTGTATTTTGCTGCATTTTGAAATCTAAGCTCAATACAGATTTCATTCACTTCTATTTGTTTTTCCTCAGCAGAAATGTCACTTTTTTGAAAACTGTACTTGGAACACTGCCAAAGCAGTATGTTGCCTGGTTTGAGAGTTAAGCGGAATACAGCTTTCATTCACTTCTATGTGACTTTCCTGGGCTAAAAAATCCCTTTTTTGAAAACAGTCTCTTGGAACTCTGCAAAAGCAGTATGTTTCTCCTTTTTGAAAATGAAGCTGAATACTGCTTTCTTTCACTTCTCTGTGATTTTCCTGGGCAGAAAGTTCACTTTTATGAAAACAGTCACTTGGAATTCTGCGAAAGCAGTATAGTGCTGTCTTTTGAAAACTGAGCTCAATTCAGCCTTCTTTCACTTCTATGTGTCTTTTCTGGGTTGAAAAATCACATTTTTAAAAACAGTCACTTAGAAACCTGTGAAAGTAGTATGTTGCTCCATTTTGAAACCTAAGAGGATTACAGCTTTCATTCACTTCCATGTGACTTTCTTGGGATGTAAAATCACTTTCTTGAAAACAGTCACTTGGAACTCTGTGAAAGCAGAATGTTTCTCCGTTTTGTAAGCAAACCTGAATACAGCTTTCTTTCACTTCTATGTGATTTCCTTGGGCTGAAAAATCACTATATTTAAAACAGTCACTTGGAGTTCTTTGAAATCACTATGGTGCTTGGTTTTGAAAACTAGCCTCAATACAGCTTTCATTCCCTTCTATGTGATTTTCCTGGGCTGAAAAATCTCTTTTTGGAAAACAGTCACTTGGAACTCTGCAAAAGCAGATTATTCCTACATATTGAAATCTAATATCAATTCAGGTTTCATTCACTTCTGTGTGATTTTCTAGGGCTGAAAAATCACTTCTATGAAAACAGTCACTTGGAAATCTGAAAGTAGTATGTTGCTTTGTTTTGAAAACTAACCTGAATACATCATTCATTCACTTCTATGTGATTATCCCAGGATGAAAAGTCAGGTTTTAGAATACAGTCACTTGGAAATCTGTGAAAGCAGTATGTTGCTCTGGTTTGAAAACTAAGCTGAATACAGCTTTCATTCATTTCTATGTGATTTTCCTGGGCTGAAAAATCACTTTTTGAAAACAGTCAGATGGAACTCTGTGAAAGCAGTATGTTGCTCTGTTTTGTAAACTAATCTCAATACAGCTTTCATTCATTTCTCTGTGATTTTCCTAGGGTGAAAAATCACTTTTTTGAAATCAGTGACCTGGATCCCTTTGAAAGCAGTGTTTCTTTGTTTTGAAAACTATGCTGAAGGCAACTTTCATTCACTTCTATGTGATATTTCTGGACTGAAAATTTACATTTTTGGAAACAGTTACTTCTAACTCTGCAAAGGACTATCTTGCTCCTTTCTGAAATCTGAGCTGAATACAGCTTTCATTCAATTCTAATTGATTTTCCTGGGTGGAAAAATCCCTTTTTTGAACACAGTCACTTGGAACTCAGCAAAAGAAGTATTTTGCTGTGTTTTGAATTCTAATCTGAATACATCTTTCATTCACCCTTATGTAATTATCCTGGGCTGACAAATCTCTTTTTGGAAGCAGTCACCTGGAACTCTGTGAAAGCAGTATGTTGCTCTGCTTTGAAAACTAAGCTGAATACAGCTTTCATTCACTTCTAAGTGACTTCTCTAGGATGAAAAGTAACTTTTATGGAAACAGTCACTGGAACTCTGTGAAAGCAATTTGTTGCTGCATTTTGAAATATATGCTGAATACAGCATTCATTCACTTCTATGTGGTTTTTCTGGACTGAAAAATGACTTTTTTGAAAAGAGTTACTTGGAACTCTGTGAAAGGACTATGTTGCTCCTTATTGAAAACTGAAATGAGAACAGATTTCATTCGCTTCTATGTGATTTTCTTTGTCTGAAAATTCACTTTTTGAAAACAGTCAGATGGAACTCAGTGAAAGGAGCATGTTGCTATGTTTTGAAAATTAATCTCAATACAGCTTTCATTCACTTCTCGGATTTTCCTGCAGTGAAAAATTACTTTTTTTGATATCACTGGCTTGGAACCCTGTGAAAGCAGTATGTGTCTTCATTTTGAAAACTAAGCTGAAGGCAGCTTTCATTCATTTCTATGTGATATTCCTGGACTGAAAAATTAGTTTTTTGAAAACCATCACCTTGAACCCTGTGAAAGCAGTATGTTTCTCCTTAATAAAACTAAGCTGAATACAGATTCCCTTCACTTCTATGTGACTGTCCTGGGCTGAAAAATCACTTTTTTAAAAGAGTCACTTGGAAGTCTGCAAAAGCAGTATGTTGCTTCATTTTGAAACTAAGCTGAATACAGCTTTCATTCACTTCTATGTGATTTTCCTAGTCTGAAAAATTACTTTTCTGAAAACCATCACTTGAAAACCTTCAAAGCAGTATGTTTCTCCATTTTGAAAACTAAGCTGAATACAGCTTCCATTCACTTCTAAGTGACTTACCTGGTCTGAAAAATCACTTTTTGGAAAACAGTGACTTGAAACTATGTGAAAGTAGTATTTTGCTCCATTTTGAAATGTATGCTGTATACAGTTTTCATTCAATTCTATGTGATTTTCTGGGCTGAGAAATCTATGTTTTCAAAACAGTTACTTGGTACTCTGCTAAAGCAGAAGATTGCTCCATTTTGAAAACTAATCAGAACACACTTTCCATTCACTTCTGTGATTTTCCTTGGCTGAAAAAATACTTTTTTGAAAACTGTCACTTGGACCACTACCAAAGCTGTATGTTGCTCTATTTGGAATACTAAGTGGAATACAACTTTCATTCATTTCTATGTGACTTTCCTGGGCTGCAAAAACCCTTTTTGGAGAACAGTCACTTTGAACCCTGTGAAAGCAATATGTTGCTCCATTTTGAAACTAAGCTGAATGCAGCTTTCATTCAATTCAATTTTCCTGGGATGGAAAAACACTTTTTTGTAAACAGTCACTTGGAACTCTGCAAAATCAGTATGTTGTTCCATTTTGAAAACTAAGCTGAACACAGCTTTCATTCACTTATATATGATTTTCTTGGGCTGAAAAAACTCTTTTTCAGTAACAGGAACTTGGAAATCTGCAAAAGCAGAATTCTGCACTGTTTTGAAAACTAATCTCAATACAGCTTTCATTCACTTCTGTGTGATTTTTCTGGGCTGAAAAATCATTTTTTTATATCAATGACTTGGAACACTGTGAAAGCAGTGTGTTTCTCCTTTTTAAAAACTATGCTGAATGCAGCTTTAATTCACTTCTATGTTATTTTCTTGAAAGGAAAAATGACTTTTTTGAAAAGTGTCACTTGGAAACCTCTGAAAGCAGTATGTTCTTCCATTTTGAAAACTAAGCTGTATACAGCTTTCATTCACTTGTATATGACTGTCCCGGGCTAAAAAATCACTTTTTTTGAAAACAGTCCCTTGGAATGCTGTGAAAGCAGTATGTTGTTCTGTTTTGAAAACTAAGATGCATGTAGCTTTCATCACATTTATGTGCTTTTCTGGGGCTGAAAAATCCCATTTTTGTAAACACTCACTTGGAAATCTGTGAAAGCAGTATGTTGCTCCTTTTGAAAACTAAGCAAAACACAGCTTTCATTTACTTCTATGTGATGTTCCTGGGCTGAAAAATCACTATTTTGAAAAGAGACAGTTGGAATTCTGCAAAAGTGGTATGTGGCTCTGTTTTGAAAACTAAGCTGAATACAGCTTTCATTCACTTCTCTGTGATTTTCCTGGGCTGCAATAACACTTTCTTGAAAAAAGTCACTTGGAACTCCCTGAAAGCACTATCTTTCTCCTTTTTGAAAACTAAGCTGAAGACAGCTTTCATTCACTTCTATGTGACTTTCCTGGGCTGAAAAATCACTTTTTTGAATACAGTCACTTGGTACTCTGTGAAAGCAGACTGTTGCTCCATTTCGTAAAGTACTCTGAATGTGGTTTTCATTCACTTCTATGTGACTTTCTGGTGGTGAAAAATAACTTTTTTGAAATTAGTCACTTGTAATGCTGTGAAGGCAGTATGTTGCTCCATTATGAAAACTAAGCCAAATACAGCTTTCATTCAATTCTATGTGATTTTCCTGGGCTGGAAAGTCACTCTTTTGAAAACAGTCACATGGAAATCTGTGAAAGGTGTATGTTCCTCCATTTTGAAAACTAAGCTGTATACAGATTTCATTCACTTCTGTAAGAGTTTCCTGGGCTGAAAAAATGACTTTTTTGAAAAGTCTCTTGGAACTCTGTGAAAGATTATTTCTATGCTTTGAAAACTAACCTGAATACACCTTCCATTCACTTCTGTGTGAGTTTCCTTGGCTGAAAAATCACTGTTTTTAAAACACTCACTTGGAATTCTGTGAAAGCAGTATGTTCCTCCTTTTCAAATCTAAGCTGAATAAAGCTTTCGTTCACTTCTATGTGACTTACCTGGGCTGAAATATCACTTTCTTCAAAAGAGTCACCTGGAACTCTGAAAAAGCATTATGTTGCTCCATTTTGAAAACTAAGCTAAATACAGCTTTCATTCAATTCTCTGTGATTTTCCTGGCTGGAAAATCACTCTTTTAAAACAGTCACTTGGAAGCCTGCAAAAGCTTTATGTTGCTCCTTTCTGAAACGTAAGCTGAATATAGCATTCATTCACTTCTATGTGACTTACCTGGGCTGAAAAATCCCTTTTTCGAAAACAGTCACTTGGAAATCTATGAAAGCAGTATGTTGTACCACTTTGAAACTAAGATGAATACAGCTTTCATTCACATCTCTGTGATTTTCCTGGGAAGAAAAATCTCATTTTTTAAAATAGTCACTTGGAAGTCTGCAAAAGCAGTATGTTGCTCCATTTTGAAAACTAAGCTAAGTACAGCTTGCATTCACTTCTGTGTGATTTTCCTGGGCTGAAAAATCACTTATTGAAAATCAGTGACTTCGAACCCTGCAAAAGCAGTATCTTTCTCTGTTTTGAAAACTAAGCTGCATACAGATTTCATTGACTTCTATGTAATTTTCATGGATGGAAAAATGACTTTTTTGCAACAGACACTTTTAATCCTGCAAAAGCAGTATGATGATCCACTTTGAAAACTAAGCTCAAGGCAGCTTTTATTCACTTCTATGTGACTGCCATGGCCTGCAAAATCACTTTTTTGGAAACAGTCACTTTGAATTCTGTGAAATCAGTATGTTGCTCCATTTTCAAACTAAGCTGAATACAGGATCATCCACTTCTATGTGTTTTTCCTTGCCTGAAAAATAACTTTTTTAAAACAGTCAGCTGGAATTTTGCATTAGCAGTATGTTGCTCCATTTTGAAAACTAAGCTGAACACACCTTTCATTAGAGTTTCCTTTCCTTTTTTCTTTTTCCATCTTTCACTTTATTTCTTGTCTGGAGTAATGAAAAGTTTCTAAAAATTGAACAAAAATTAAGTGTGATGGATGCACAGCTGTATGAGGGTACCCAGGAGCAAGTGATTGTACACTTTGGATCTTTGGATAATTGTATGGCATCTGAACAATCTCAATAAAAATGAAAAAAAAATAAACTGAATACAGCCTTAATTTGCTTCTAAGTGACTTCCCTGGAATGAAAAATTACATTTTAGAAAAGAGTCACTAGAACTCTGCAAAAGCAGTATATTGCTGCATTTTGAAATTTAAGCTGAATACAGCTTTCTTACATTCTAGGTGACTTTCCCAGGCTGAAATATCACTTTTATGAAAACAGTCTCTTGTTATTCTGTGAAAGCAGTGTGTTGGTCAGTTTTGAAAACCAAGCTGAATACAGCTTTCATTCACTTCTACATGATAGTCCTGAACTAAAAATCACTTTTGAAAACAATCACATGGAACTCTGTAAAGCAGTATTTTGCTTCATTTTGAAAACTAATCTCAATACAACTTTCATTCACTTTTCTGTTATTTTCTTGGGGTGAAAAATAACATTTTTGAAATCAGTGACTGGAAACCTGCAAAACAGTATGTTTCCTTGTTTTGAAAACTAAGGTGAAGATAGCTTTCACTCACTTTGTGATATACATGGAATGAAAAATTACTTTTTTGAAAACCACCACTTTGAACCCTTTGAAAGTAGTATGTTGCTCCTTTTTGAAAATTAAATTGAACACAAATTTCACTCACTTCTTTGTGACTGTCCAGGGCAGTAACATCATTTTTTGAAAACAGTCACTTGGAACTCTGCTAAAGCAGTATGTTGCTCTGTTTTGAAAACAAAGCTGAATACTGCTTTCATTCACTTTTATGTGATTTTCATGTCCTGAAAAATCTCTTTTTTGAAAACTTTCACTTTGAACTCTGTGATATCAGTATGTTGCTCCACTTTCAAAACTAAGCTGAATACAGGTTTCATTTACTTCTATGTGATTTTCCTGATCTGAAAAATAAATTTTTTACAACAGTCAGTTGGAGTTTTGTGAAAGCAGTATGTTGCTCCGTTTTGAATACTAAGCTGAATACACCTTTCATTCACTTATATGTGATTTTTCTGGGCTGAAAAATACCTTTTTTGAGAACAGTTGGAATTCTGTGAAAGCAGGATGTTGCACCTTTTTGAAAACTATGCTGAATACAGATTTCATTCACTTCTATGTGACTGCCCTTGGCTGAAAAACCACTTTTTGGAACACAGTCACTTGGAAGTCTGCAAAAACAGTATGCTGCTCCATTTTGAAAAATAATCTGAATACAGCCTTCATTCACTCTTGTGTGATTTTCCTGGGCTGAAAAATCACATTTTTGAAAACAGTCACTTGGAAATCTGTGAAAGCAGTATGTTTCTCCATTTTGAAGACTAAGCTGAATACATATTTCATTCACATCTATGTGATTATCCAAGGCAGAAAAATCACATTTTGAAAGCCATCACTTGAAATTCTGTGAAAACAGTATGTTGCTCCATTTTGAAAACTAAGCTGAAACAGCTTTCATTCACTTCTTTGTGATTTTCTTGTGCTGAAAAACCAGTTCGGGAAACAGTCACTTGGAACTCTGTAAAAGCAGTATGGAGCTCCATTTTGAAAACTCAGCTGAATATGACTTTCATTCACTTCAATGTGATTTTCATGGACTGAAAAATGGCTTTTTGAAAACAGTCACTTTGAACTCTGCGAAAGCAGTATGTTGCTCCATTTTGAAGACTAAGCTGAATACAACTTCCATTCACATGTGTCTGAATTTCCTGGGCTTAAAAATCCCTTTTTTGGAAACTGTCACTTTGAACTCTGCAAAAGCAGCATGTTCCATTTTGAAAACTAAGCTGTAGACATATTTCATTCACTTCTATGTGATATTCCTGAACTAAAAAATTACTTTTTTGAGAACCGTCACTTTGATCCCTGTGAAAGCAGTGTGTTGCTCCTTTTAGGAAACTAAGCTGCATACAGATTTCATTCACTTCTATGTGACTGTCCTGGGCTGTAAAATCACTTTTATGAAAACAGTCACTTGGAACTCTGCAAAAGCAGTATCTTCCTCAGTTTTGAAAACTAAACTGAATACAGCCTTCATTCACTTATATGCTATTTTTGTTTCCTGAAAAATCCCTTTTTTGCAAACAGTCACTTTGAATTCTGTGAAATCAGTATGTTGCTCCGTTTTCAAACTAAGCTGAATACAGGATCATTCACTTCTATGTGATTTTCCTTGCCTGAAAAATAACTTTTTTAAAACAGTCAGCTGGAATTTTGCATTAGCAGTATGTTGCTCCATTTTGAAAACTAAACTGAACACACCTTTCATTCACTTCTGTGTGATTTTCCTGTGCTGAAAAATCACTTTTTTGAAAACAGACAGTTGGAAATCTGTGAAAGCACAATGTTGCTCCATTATGAAAAGTAAGCTGAATACACTTATTCACTTCTCTGTGGTTTTCCTGGGCAGAAAAATCACTTTTTTGAAAACAGTCACTTGGAACTCTGTGGAAGTACTATGATGCTACGTTTTGAAAAGTTAGCTGAATATGGCTATCATTCGTGTCTATGTGACTTTCCTTGGTGGAGAAATCACATTTTTAAAAACAGTCACTTAGAAAGTGGTGAAAGCAGTATGTTGCCCCATTTTGAAACCTATGTTGAACTGAGCTTTCATTCACTTCTATGTTTTTATCCTGTGATGAAAATTAACCTTTTTGAAAACAGTCACTTGGAACTCTGTGAAAGCAGTATGTTGCTCCATTATGAAAGTAAGCTGAATGCAGCTTTCATGCAATTCTCTGTCATTTTCTTGGGATGGAAAATCACATTTTTGAAAACAGTTACCTGGAATTCTGTGAAAGCCGTATGTTGCTCCATTTGAATACTAAGTTGAGTACAGCTTTCATTGACTTCTATGTTATTTTCCTGGGCTGAAATATCTCTTTTTGAAAACAGGCAGTTGGAACTCTGTGAAAGCAGTATTTTTCTTCATTTTGAAAACTAAGGTGAATACAGTTTCATTCAAAACTATATAATTTTCCTGGGCTGAAATATCTCTTTTTTGAAAAGTGTCACTTGGAACTCTGCAAAAGCAGTATGTTGTACCATTTTTAAAACTATGATGAATACAGCTTTCATTCTCTTCTATTTGTATTTCCTGGGCTGAAAAATCTCTTTTTTGCAAACAGTCACTTGGAACTCTGCAAAAGTGTTATGTTGCTCCAGTTTCAAATCTAAGCTGAATACACCTTTCATTCACTTCTATGTGATTTTCCTGGGCTGAAAAAACACTTTTTTGAAAACAATTGGAATTCTGTGAAGGAAAGACGTTGCTTTGTTTTGAAAATGAAGTTCAATACAGCTTTCATTAACTTATATGTGACTGTATTTTTCAGAAAAGTCACTTTTTTGAAAACAGTCACATGGAAGTCTGTGAAAGCAGTATGTTGCTCAGTTATGAAAAGTAAGGTGAATACAGCTTTCATTCACTTCTATGTGATTTTCCTGGGATGAAAAATCAGGTTTTAGAAAACAGTCACTAGTAAATCTGTAAGAATTGTGTTGCTTCATCTTGAAAATTAAGCTGAATACAGCTTTCATTCACACCTTTGTGATTTTCCTGGGATGAAAAATCACTTCTTTGAAACAGTAAGTTGGAAATCTGCAGAAGCAGTATGTTGTTCCATTTTGAAAACTAACCTGAATACAGCTTTCATTCACTTCTATGTGCCTATCCTCAGCTAAAAAATCACTTTTGAAAACAGTCACTTAGAAATTTGTGAAAGCAGAATGTAGTTCCTCTTTGAAAACTAAGCTTTATACACCTGTCATTCACTTCTGCATGAGTCTCCTGGACTGAAAAATCACTGTTTTGAAAACAGTCACTTGGAACTCTGCGGAAGCAGAATGTTGCTCCCTTTTGAAAATTAAGCCGAATACATCTTTCATTCATTTGTATGTGATTTTCCAAGGCTGATAAATCACTTTTTTGAAAACTCTCACTTGGAAATCTTCAAAAGCAGTATGTTGCTGCATTTTGAAAACTAAGCTTTCTCCACCTTTCCTTCACTTCTGCATGAGTTTCCTAGGCTGAAAAATCACTTTTTTGGAAACATTCACTTGGAACTCTGTGAAAGCAGGATGTTGCTCCATTTTGAAAACTAAGCTGAATACCACTTTCATTCACTTCAATGTTATTTCTGTGGATTGAAAAATGACTTTTTGAAAATAGTCACTTGGAACTCTGTGAGAGCAGTATGTTGCTCCATTTTGAAAACTAAGGTTAATACAGTTTCCTTCACTACTATATGATTTTCCTGGGCTGAAAAATCTCTTTTTTGAAAAGTGTCACTTGGAAATCTGTGAAAGCAGTATGTTGCACCATTTTGAAAACTAAGATGAATACAGCTTTCATTCTCTTCTATGTGACTTTCCTGGGCTGAAAAAACTCTTTTTTGTAAACAGTCACTTGGAACTCTGTGAAAGTGTTATGTTGCTCCATTTTCAAAACTATGCTGAATACAGCTTTCATTCACTTCTCTGTGATTTTCCTTGTCCGAAAAATCACTTTTTGAAAACAGTCATTTGTAAATCTTTGAAGCCAGTATGTTGCTATGATTTGAAAACTAAGCTGAATACAGCTTTCATTTACTTCTACATGACTTTATTGTGGTGAAAAATCACTTTTAGAAAACAGTCACATGGAGCTCTGTGAAAGCAGTATGTTGCTCGGTTTGGAAATCTAAGCTGAATACAACTTTCATTCACTTCTATGTGATTTTCCTGGGCTGAAAAATCACTTTTTGTAAAGAATCACTTGGAATACTGTGAAAGCATTTTGTTTCTCTGTTTTGCAAGCTAAGGTGAATACAGCTCTCATTCTCTTCTTTGTGAGTTTACTGGGCTGAAAAACACCTTTTTGGAAACAGACACTTGGAGGTCTTTGAAAGCAGTACATTGCTCCATTTTAAAAACTAAGCCAGAAAAGCTTTCATTCAGTTCTATGTGACTTTCCTGTGCTGAAAAGTCACTTCTTTGAAAACAGTCACTTGGAACACTGCAAAAACAGTATGTTGCTCCATTTTCAAAGGTAAGCTGAATGCAGCTTTTCATTCATTTTTATGTGACTTACCTGGGCTGAAAAAATCCCTTTTTTGAAAACAGTCACTTGCAATTCTGTGAAAGCAGTATCTTCTCCATTTTGAAAACAGCTGAATAAGGTTTCATTCACTTCTAAGTGATTTTCCTAGGATGAAAAATCATATTTTTGAAAACAGTTACTTGGAACTCTACAAAAGCAGTATGTGGCTCCGTTTTGAAAACTAAGCTGAATATAGCTTTCATTCACTTCTTAGAGTTTTTCCTTGGCTAAAAAATCACTTTTGTCATAACAGTCACTTGGAACTGTGAGTTAGCATTATGTTGCTATGTTTTGCATACTAAGCTGAATACAGCTTTCTTTCACTTCTCTGTGACTTTCCTGGGTGCAAAAATGACTTTTATGAAAACAGTTACTTGGAACACTGCAAAAGCAGCATGTTGCACCGTTTTGAAAACTAAGCTGAATATAGCTTTCATTCACTTCTATTTGACTTTCCTGTTCTGAAAAATCACTTTCTTGAAAACAGACTGTTGGAAATCTACAAAAGCAGAATGTTGCTCCGTTTTGAATTCTAAGGTAAATACACCTTTCATTCTCTTCTATGTGAGGATCCTGTTTTGAAAAATCACTTTTTTGAAAAAAGTTACTTGGAACTCTGAGAAACAGCATGTTGCTCCATTTTTTAAACTAAGCTGAATACAGCTTTCATTCACTTCTCTGTGACTTTCCTGGGCTGAAAAATCACTTTTATGAAAACAGTTACTTCAAAAACTGTGAATGCAGTATGTTGTGCCATATTGGAAACTAAGCAGAATATAGCTTTCATTCACTTCTATGTGACTTTCTGTTCTGAAAAGTCACTTTTGTGGAAACAGTCTGTCAGAACTCTATGAAAGCAGAATGTTGCTCCATTTTGAAATCTGAAGTGAATACATGTTTCATTCTCTTCTATATGAAGACCATATTCTGAAAAATCACTTTTATGGAAAAAAATCACTTGGAAGACTAAGAAACAGTATGTTACTCTATTTTGAAAACTAAGCTGAATACAGATTTCATTCACTTCTACGTGATTTTCCTAGGCTGAAAAATCACTTTTTTGAAAAGAGTCTTGGAATGCTGTGAAACCAGACATTTGCTCCATTTTGCAAACTAAGTTGAAAACAGCTTTCATTCTATTCTATGTGACTTTTCTAGGCTGAAAAATCACTTTTATTAAAACAGGCACCTGGAATTCTGAAAAAGCAATACATTGTTCAATTTTGAAATCTAAGCTGAATACAGCTTTCATTCAATTCTTCATGATTTGCTACACTGAAGAAATTCACTTTTATGAAAACAGTCACTTGGAACTCTGTGATAGCAGTGTGTTGTCCCAGTATGAAAACTAAGCTGAATGCAGCCTTCATTCACTTCTATGTGAATTTCCTTAGCTGAAAATTTTTTTTTTGAAAACAGTCAGTTGAAATGGTGCAAAAGCAGTATGTTGCTCCATTTTGAATTCTAAGTTGAATACAGCTTTCATTCATCTCTATGTGACTTTCTTGGCTGAAAAATCACCTTTTAGAAAACAGTCATTTGGAAATCTGTGAAAGCAGTATGTTGCTCTATTTGGATAACTGAGTTGAATACAGGTTTCCTTCACTTCTAAGTGATTTTCCTGGTCTTAAAAAATGACTTTTTGAAAACAGTCACATGGAACTCTGCAAAAGCACTGTGTTGCTCCGTTTGGATAACAAAGCTGAATACAGCTTTCTTTCACTTCCATGTGACATTTCTGGGGTGAGAAACTATTTTTGAAAACAGTCACATGGAATGCTGCAAAAGCAGTATGTTGCTTCCTATTGAAAAGAAAGCTCAATATAGCTTTCTTGCATTTCTCTGTCACTTTCCTGGGCTGAAAAATCCCTTTTTGAAAACTGTTACTTGTAATTCTGTGAAAGGAGTATGTTGCTCCGCTTTGAAAACTAAGTCAAATACATCTTTCACTCCATTCTATGTGGTTTTGCGGGGCTGAAAAGTCACCTTTTGAAAACAGTTACTTGAAACACTGCAAAACCAGTGTGTTGCTCTGTTTTGAAAACAAAGCTGAATACAGCTTTCATTCTCTTCTATGTGAGTTTCCTGGGCTAAAAAAAAACTTTTTTGGAAACAGTCACTAGAAACACTGTGAAAGCAGTCTGTTGCACCATTTTGAAAACTAAGCTGAATATAGCTTTCATACACTTCTGTGTGACTTTCTTGGGCTGAAAAATCACGTTTTTGAAAACCGTATTTTGGAATTCTTCGACAGCAGAATGTTGCTCTGTTTTGAAATCTAAGGTGAATTCACCATTCATTCTCTTCTATGTGAAGACCCTGTTCTGAAAAATCATTTTTTGTAAAAATTCAGTTGGAACACTGAGAGAGTATGTTGCTCTGTTTTGAAAACTAAGATGAATACACATTTTATTCACTTCTAAGTGATTTTCCTAGGCTGAAAAATCACTTTTTTGAAAACAGTCTCTTGGATTGCTGCAAAAACAGTACGTTGTTCCATTTTGCAAGCTAAGTTGCATACCACTTTCACTCTCTTCTATGTGACTTTCCTGGGTGAAACATCACTTTTTTTAAACACTCACTTGGAATTCTCAAAAAGTAATATGTTGTTCTATTTTGAAAAATAAGCTGAATACAGCTTTCATTCAATTCTACATGATTTGCTGCACTGAAGAATCACTTTTTCGAAAACGGTCACTTGGAACTCTGTGATAGCAGTATATTCTGGTTTGAAAACTAAGCTGAATACAGCTTTCATTCACTTCTGTGTGAATTTCCTTGGCTGATTTTTTTTTTGTAAACAGTCAGTTGAAACAGTGCAAAAGCATTATTTTGTTCCATTTTGAATTCTAAGCTGAATACAGCTTTCATTCACTTCTATGTGACTTCCTTGGCTGAAAAAATCACCTTTTAGAAAACAGTCACTTGGAATTCTGCGAAAGCAGTATGTTGCTTCATTTGGATAACTGAGGTGAATATAGGCTTCCTTCACTTCTAAGTGATTTTCCTGGTCTGAAAAATGACTTTTTGGAAAACAGTCATAGGGAACTCTGTGAAAGCGCTATTTTGCTCCTTTTGGATAACTAAGCTGAATACAGCTTTCTTTCACTTCCATGTGAAATTTCTGGGGTGAAAAATTATTTTTGAAAACAATCACATGGAATGATGTGAAAGCAGTATGTTGCTACCTATTGAAAAGTAAGCTCAATACAGCTTTCATGCATTTCTACATTACTTTCCTGGGCTGAAAATTCCCTTTTTTGAAAACTGTCTCTATGAAATCTGTGAAAGTGGTATGTTGCTCCATTTTGAAATCTTAGCTGAATACAGCTCTCATTGACTTCTATTTGATTTCCCTGGGCTGAAAAATCACTTTTTTAAAAAGAGTCACATGGAATTCTGGAAAACCAGTGTGTTTCTCCATTTTGAAAACTAAGCTGAATACAGGTTTCATGCACTTCTATTTGATTTTTGAGGGCTGAAACATCTCTTTTTGAAAACAGTCACTTGAAACACTGTGAAATCAATATGTTGATCCATTTTGCAATCAAAGCTGAATACAGCTGTCATTCTTTTCTATTGGAGTTTCCTGGGTTGATAAATACCTTTTTGAAAACAGTCACTTAGAACTCTGTGAAAGCAGTATGTTACTCCCTTTTGAAAACCAAGCACAATACAACTTTCATTCACTTATATGTGATTTTCCTGGGCTGAAGTATCCCTTTATTGAAAAGAGTTATTTGGAACCCTGTGATAGTAGTATCTTGCTCCATTTGGAAAACTAAGCTGAATAAAGCTTTCATTCACTTCTAAGTGATTTTCTTGGGCTGAAAAATCACTTTTTTGAAAACACTCTCTTGGAATGCTGTGAAACCAGAATGTTGCTCCATTTTGCAGACTGAGTTGAACACAGCCTTCATGCTCTTCTATGTGACTTTCCTGGGCTGAAAAATCACTTTTATTAAAACAGTCATCTGAAATTCTGAAAAAGCAATATGTTGTTCCATTTTGAAATCTAAGCTGAATACAGCTTTCATTCAATTCTTCATGATTTGCTACACTGAAAAAAATCACTTTTTTGAAACCAGTCACTTGGAACTCTGTGATAGCAGTATGTTGTTCCTGTTTGAAAACTAAGCTGAATACAGCTTTCATTCACTTCTATGTGAATTCCCTTGGCTGAAAATTTTCTTTGAAAACAGTCAGTTGAAACGGTGCAAAAGCCATATCTTGCTCCATTTTGAATTCTAAGCTGAATACAGCTTTCATTCACTTCTATGTGAATTCCCTTGGCTGAAAAATCACCTTTTAGAAAACAGTCACTTGGAACTCTGTGAAAGCAGTATGTTGCTTCATTTGAATAACTGAGTTGAATACAGGTTTCCTTCACTTCTAAGTGATTTTCCTGGTCTGAAAAATGACTTTTTGGAAAACAGTCACATGGAAATCTGTGAAAACACTGTTGCTCCATTTGGATAACTAAGCTGAATACAGATTTCTTTCACTTCCATGTGACATTTCTGGGGTGAAGAACTATTTTTGAAAACAGTCACATGGAATGCTGTGAAAGCAGTATGTTGCTTCCTCTTGAAAAGGAAGCTCAGTACAGCTTTCTTGCATTTCTCTGTCACTTTCCTGGGCTGAAAAATCCCTTTTTTTGGAAAACTGTCACTTTGAATTCTGTGAAAGCAGTATGTTGCTCTGTTTTGAAAACTTAGCTGAATACAGCTTTCATTCACTTCTATTTGATTTTCCTGTGCTGAAAAATCACTTTTTTGAAATCAGTCACTTGCAATTCTGCAAAAGCAGTATGTGGCTCTGTTTTGGAAACTAAGCTGAATACAGATTTCATTCACTTGTAAGTGATTTTCCTGAGCTGAAAAATCGCTTTTTTAAAAACAGTCACATGGAATTCTGAGAAAGCAGTATGTTGCTCCATTTTGAAAATTAAGCTGAATACAGGTTTCATGTACTTCTATCTGATTTTTGAGGTCTGAAAAATCTCTTTTTGAAAACAGTCAGTTGAAACACTGCAAATCAGTACATTGCTCCATTTTGCAAACAAAGCTGAATACAGCTTTCATTCTCTTCTATGTGATTTTCCTGGGCTGAAAAACACTTTTTTGTAAACAGTCACTTGGAACACTGCCAAAGCAGTATGTTGCTTCATTTTGAAAACTCTGAGGAATACAGTTTTCATTCACTTATTTGTGACTTTCCTTGGCTGGAAAATCACTTTTTGAAAACAGCCTCTTAGAACTCTGTGAAAGCAATATGTTACTGCCTGTTGAAAAATAAGCACAATGCAACTTTCATTCACTTCTATGTGATTTTCCTGGGCTGAAGCATCCCTTTTTTGTAAAGAATCACTTGGAACTCTGTGATAGTAGTATGTTGCTCCGTTTGGAAAACTAAGCCAAATACAGCTTTTATTCACTTCTAAGTAATTTTCCTGGGCTAAAAAATCACCCTTGTGAAAACAGTCACTTTGAACTGTGCAAAAGTATTATGTTACTCCATTTTGAAAACTAGGCAGAATACAGCTTTAATTCACTTCCATGTGAGATTCCTGGGCTGAAAAACAACTTTTATGAAAACAGTCACTAGGAACACTGTGAAAGCAGTATGTTGTTCCATTTTGAAAAGTATGCTGATTACAGCTTTCATTGAGTTCTATGTGACTTTCCTTGGCTGAAAAATCACTTTTTTGAAAACAGTGGCTTTGAAATCTGCAAAAGCAGTATGTTGTTCCGTTTTGAAAACTTAGCTGAATACAGGTTTCATCATTTCTTTGTGATTCTCCTTGGCTGAAATATCACTTTTTTGAAAGCAGTGAGTTGGAACGTTGTGAAACCAGTAAGTTTTTCCGTTTTGAAAACAAAGCTGAATGTCACTTTCTTTCACTTCTATGTTATTTTCCTAGGGTGAAAAGTCACTTTTAGAAAACAGTCACTTGGAACTCTGTGAAAACAATATGTTGTTCTGTTTGGAAAACTAAGCTGAGTAGTGCTTTCATTCACTACTATGTGATATTCCTGGGGTGAAAAATCACTTTTTGAACACAATCATTTGGAATGCAGTGAAGGCATTATGTTTCTTCATTCTGAAAACTAAGGTGAATAAATCTTTCATTCTCTTCTTTGTGAGTTTACTGGGCTGAAAAACACTTTTTTGAAAACAGTCACTTGGAAATCTGTGAATGCAGTATGCGGTTTTGTTTCAAGAACTGGTATTTTTCTGTCTGGCCAGCAAACATCCTTTATGGTCAAAGTAATGGTCATTACCACTCTATCATTTCAAGAGGGGCTGCAATTTCATGAAGTCACTTGCCACTGATTTTACCCTATTCAATAAAAAAACCCAAAACAACCTAACAAAAGAATGTGCCCTCTTGGACAGAAACCTCTCAAACAGCTCTGTATAATTTGACTCTCCTACACCAACCAACTCAGTGAATCCAGAGGCTTCACTTGCCTCCAGGCATATCAACGCCCCCATATTTGTTTGTCCGGTAGTTAAGTTTCTGACACATAGTTGACACTCAGTAATTGAATGAATAAAACAAAAATAAATTCTGGGATACCATTTTATTTAACATCAGCACATTCTGTATCTTCCAGAGTAGTGTTAGTGATATGACATAGGTGCTGGTACTGGATTCAACAACTCCCTAATTTATTTCCAAGTTTTCTTTGCTTCCTCTCTTTCTTACCCTTCTTTTTCATCTTTCCCTAATTTCTATACATCTTTCCTTCATAACTGAACTTACCCTCAACCTCTGTTTGTAATCCCTGCCCTTAAATTTTGTCCACTCCCTTATTTTCTGTTATTTTAATTACACTTCAAGGCACATGGATGGCGTTGTAGTGATGCTATTCTTCCCAGAGCTACAAGGGGTGGTTAGTTATTCTAAATTGTCAGAATATTGAGTAACAGGGGAATTTCAGAATTTTTAAAAATCAGCTTCTAGTATGTATTGGCAATGGTATGACAGGGAAACGAGATGGAGCTAAAGTAGAGAGACTTGTGGTAGAAACTTGTTCTATGCAGATTTGTTTCTCTTGGTGAGATCTACACATCTACTCAGATTCTGGCTCCAGGAGGATTTTTCATAATTTAGGGAAATCTTTATTTTCTTCCTCATTATTATGCTTAACAGACTACATTCTTTCTAATATATTGATATCAAAAATTTAAAATCTGAGACAGCCTGGAATTCCCCCAACACTGAGATTCTCATAAAGAGTGAGAAAAGTGGGGAGAATTTTGCTTTCAATTTTGGGCAGACAACTGATTCTCAACTCTTGACAACATTCCCTGTCTCCAGTGTCTGATCACTTCACATGTAATCTGAATAGGCTCAATTGTCTGATTATACATGTTTGCTGTTTATGTCAGTATCATATGCCTTATAATATGGATTCCTAGTTTAGTGATTCCCAGTTTTTCTGATATCTCAGGACACCTCAAAAATCTCAAGAGAAGGGCGATAAACATAATTTCCTTCACTTGGATTCTGACTGAAAAAATATATTAAGCCCATATGGGTAATAATGATGAGAATGCTGTATATTAATCAATCATAATAAAACAATAATAATTAAAAGAGTAAAGGAAATATCATTTAAACTCAGAATCATAAAATATTGGAGCTTGAAGAAACCTGAGAGATGACTGTGTGAATTCTCATTTAATACATGGAAAACAAGCCATTAAAAATGGAATTTCACATCCAAGGGCATACAAGAAATGATCCCACTTTTGCTGCAGCCCAATTTTATTATCCCAAGTTCAGTAAATCTCTTAGCATTTTCCTAACAGATTCTGCCTTGTTAGTAGTCTCCCAAAGTAAATGATTTCTTTACATGATTTCAGAGCCATCTTCTAGACCTAATAGTCTCTCAGCTATGATATTGTTTTCTCCTAGTTATCTAACTCCCCCTATATGTTATTCTACTAACTCTGCTTCTCCATCTGGAGATCTATTGATATGTATATCTTTCTTCCAGGGACATGAGTGAAGATTTAATATTTTTGGAAATTTAGAAAGAAATTTCTCATTAAACAATAACTTATGTCTTAGGGTAAATAACAGGCTTTTTCAAATGAAGATTTATTTACTCTGAATGTCAGGAAGGTCATTGGATTGCAGTTAGCAGGCAGAATTATTTGAAATGAAGATGAAGTATTTGAATTCATTCCAAAGAATTTCAAACACCAAAAAATGGGTATTCTAGCCTTCCATCTATGAGAATCAACATTTTAGATTTTAGGAGTAATGTCTGTTTCTATCATTATATGAGAAATACAATTGGAAATGGGCTGAAGGACCTGGATGATAAGGAAGGAGAAGAGAAAGAAAAGAAAGATGGACAAGAATCATAGGCAGGTTGAAGAGTTACAAAACGTCTATATATTATATATGATTTGGAATCTTCCATTTCTTGCAAGATGCTTAAGTTCAACACTGGAAGAAAAATAGTGTATGGATCAAAGACTGATCCATACATTCTTTATATTTTCCTTAACCAACTTGTTGGTAATAATGATAGAAGCCTGAACTAATTGTTATAGAAGCACATCTCAACAATTTTCATGATGTGGAAGTCAAAGTCAATGGTAATCAAATGACACACTGGGGTAAACTGAGGTGGCTACTGACAGCAAAATCAATCCTTTGGTGCCCTTAGCCAGCCCACTCTCTACAATCCAATTCTGGACTGAAGGGAACAATATCTGTTTATAACCCTTCTGTTACACTGTAGTGAGTCACTTCATCCTGGATGGAAACATGTTTAGTTTGGCTTAATATCTACTTGAAGAACATTTGAGTTTATTGATGCCTCTTATAAATATTCTTTAGGAAGAATCAGTTTTTGAATAGCATTATAAATGGTTGAAAATGTGTGCTCCTTTCATCAGGAATATTAGGGGCATAAAGTCTATGTCTAAAAGTTTGTGTTGAATAGAAATCATAAGAAATTTGCACATTACAATGACCAGCATATGATAAGCATTCTATAATGATACATATTGCTACTGCTGTTGTTTTGTTACTTAAGTTTCTCTCCTCCACATACAAGACCACCTCCTTTTTTATTTTCATCTTTTAAGAAATAAAATGAATTTAAGAGTTAGAAAATTCGATTTCCCTTCATCTTTAAATTTCTTAATATAATAATTTTCAGAAAATGTGATTTTTTTCTGCTGTACCTCACCAAATGTTTCTTTCTTTTTCCTTTCCCTTTGCTCCTTCCTCCTTCCTTCCATTCTTGTTTCTTCTCTGCTTCTCTTTTCCCTTCTCTTTCTCTCATGTCTCTTGTTTTTCATACTGATTTTTAATTCCTTCTCTACTACCCACTTGATGAATAATTCTAAAAATACTTAAAATCTTTAACTGTCAAATACACATCTTTTAACATATTTTCCCAAGACAATATAGGTCAATGACATGGAAGAAAATGTTTATCAGTTTGGTGCAGACTCTTACTTTATTGTCATAGTGCCTGATAAAATTTTTCAATATTTTTCAGTGCTTGTCCTTCATCCCCAAATCACATTTTTATTAATCTAGGGAGATATCAGAATTAGATATAAAGTTATTGGATGAAATATCAAAAAATGATTAAAGCCTTTCACTTGGGAAACTAATCCACCCTCTGAGAAACTGGAAAAGGCTTTGGTTGATCTTTTAATGCATGAGGTAAACCCAGAATACTTGAATTAATTGCCTATCAAGGGTTTCTTCATGGGAGATGTGGAAATACCAATCTTTGGCCAAGACCTACCTCCACACCTAAACATATAAGAAGTCTAAAATGTCACTAAGACTTGTACTGAGCTGCTCTGAGTTAAGATCTTAGGCTTTTGTGGAAATCAGACTGACCATCTTATAAGACAGGGGTGTTTTGGTTAGGCATCATTCTATTATGAGTTCACCATGCTATGACCTTATCTATTGATGACTGAGGCAATGGTGTCTTCATGATTTAGGAGGATAAATAAATACATTAATTATCTGGCAAACAAACTATTGGAAAAGAGATAATTTAACTTCAAACATAGAAAACTAAGGGGAATCTGTAATATTTTGGAAGGGCATGAATGGATTTATTGAACAAGAAAAGGAAATGTAAGTACTATTGTTTGGAAAAGTAAAGAGTATTTATTATGACATATTTTAACACATTAATGGATAGGTGGTGAGTGTATGAATTATTAAGAGAGAAACATGGATTGTCCTATAAATAATTTTAGGGCAAGTATTGACTTCTTTGCATGTAGCCATGTGTAGGTAAAAGTTTTCCTGCATGCCTTGAAGCAGATCAAAATATATGGATTATTTTCTTTTATATTTTTGATTTTTAAGTATGTTTTCTTACCCTATAAGTCACTCACATGTCCTATCAGAGCCTCAAAAACCAAAATTTGAACTTTTTTTGTAGATAGATAATATTCTTTAAAGAAATCCAATTTAAGTGTTCCTATCATGGGTGTATGAAAGCCTGCTGCTCTGAGTGATTGAAGCAAGATCATGCAAGATATGTAGATTGTACAGTGCAAGAGAGAAAATGTTAAGTTTAGAGCTTCAAGTCTTGTCTTTTAACCACCTGTTCTGCTACTGCAGGTCTTGTGTAGTTGCCCCTTCCTTCTTTTCTCCATTTCCTCTTGCAGCATTAGTCCACATTCTTTGATTTCCATTTGTAACTATGTGAACTGTCTGAAAGGACTGCTCAGAAAGATATGTCTGTTGATCAAAATAGTAGCTGCCCTTCTGGAAGCTGGGAACTTAGAATTTAGAACTTTTACTAATACTCTAGAGCCCACTTGTGTTTTTTTTTTATCAAAGATGGGATCCTTGACAATATTTTTGAGGTAAATTGATACTCAGAATTTGAATTCAATATCACAAATTCCTGACACATTTGTTTTTAATATATGCTATATAAATTGCATTATAGCATTTTTTAAATTTTCAAAGTGAGGGAAGACTCTTCTATGTTGCTTTATGTTTAATTTTCCACATAGAATATCCCCAAATTGACAGTGGATTGGTGGGAGGAAGAAGTTGGTGCCAAGCTCTACTACCCACATTCCATTCAGAACAAGACCCCAGAGCCTGGGGGAAAACAGCCATGGGTCACACCTCTGTACCCCAGACTGGAGCTACAGGCTGACTGGCACCACCTGCTGGGAAGAAAATCACAGTGCCTTGAGACCTCACAGGGTGTATCAGTATTCTAAGAAACACACCCAGGGAGAACTGATACTATTGCCTCCTTCCAAGACCTGAGCCTGTTCTGGCCTGGGAAAACCTGACTGGGGTAACCAAGAAAACCAGATAACTAGACAACAGGAAACTACAACCTACATTAAGAAAAAACAAAGTTATGGCCCAGTCAAAGTAACAAACTTACACTTCAACTGAGATACAGGTATTTAAACAACTAATGCTAAGTCAATTCAAAAAGTTTAGGGAAGATATGGCAAAAAGATTTGAAGCATATAATGAAAACACTGGGTGTAAATAAGGTAGAAATTAAAAGTTTGAAAAAACAACTGGTAGAGTCTATGCAAATGGAAGGTACAACAAAAGAGATGAAAGACACAATGGAAACATACAACAGCAGATTTCAAGAGCCAGATGAAAACACTCAGGAACTAGAGAACAAGGCACCTGAAAGCCTACACACAAAAGAACAGGTATAGAAAAGAATGGGAAAATATGAGCAACATCTCTTGGAACTTAAGGACAAAATGAAATGAAGGAATGTATGTGTCATTGGTGTCCCAGAAGGAGAAGAGATGGAAAAAAGGGCAGAAGAAATTATAGAGGAAACAATCAATGAAAATTTCCCATCTATTATGAAAGACATAAAATTTTGGATCCAAGAAGTTCAGTGCACCCCAAACAGAATAGATCTGAATAGGCCTATGCCAAGACACTTAATAATCAGATTATCAAATGTCAAAGATAAAGAGAGAATCCTGAAAGCAGGAAGAGGAAAGCAATCCATCACATACAAAGGAAGCTTGATAAGTCTATGTGCAGATTTCTCAACACAAACCATGGAGGCAAAAAGGAAGTGAGGTGATATATTTAATAAATTGAAAGAGAAAAACCATGAAGAATCCTAAATCCAGCAAAACTGTCCTTCAAATGTGGGGGAGAGCTTAAAATATTCTCTTACAGACAATGAGAGAGTTTTTGAACAATATACCTGCTCTAAAGGAAACACTAAAGGAAGCACTATAGACAGAAAGGAAAAGACAGGAGTGAGAGGTTTGGAAAACAATTTTGGGAGATAGAAGCACAGCATTGTAAGGACACTGAACAAAGATGACTGTGAGTATGGTTGAAAGAGGTAGGTTAGGATCATGTGGGATACAAGAACAAAAGTCAAAAGACAAAGACTGGGACTGTATAGCTCAATGAAACCTAGGGTACTCAAAGATTGTAACAAATGATACAAATATGTTTTTACATGAGGTAGAACACATGAATGTCCAGATTGCAAAAAATAGGGTGGTATTGGGTGAAAATACAATCAATGCAAACTAGACTATAATTAACATAAATTTTTATTATGCTTCCTTTAATATAACAAAGGCAATATGCCAAAGCCAAATGCATATGGGGGGACATAGGGGAAGTGTATGGAACTCTTGGCATTGGTGATGTCTGACTATTTATTCTGCTTTAGTTTAATGCTATCTTTCTTTTTGTTGCTTTCTAGCTGCCATGTTTTTCTCCCTCTTTTTTTCTTTTTCTTTTTCTCTCTACCTTCTTTGACTCTTCCTCCTTCTTTGTGGAAGAAATGGAGATGTCCTTATATAGATAGTGCTGATGGTGTTGAATACATAAATATGTAACTATACAGGGAACAATGATTGTTTACTTTGAATGGAATATATGGTCTGTGAACAAAACCATCTTAAAATGGGTTGATGAAGAAACATTGAGGACACTATATTCAGTGAAATAAGAGAGACACATAAGGACAAATATTGCAGGGTCTCACTGATATAAACTAATTATAAAATGTAAACTCATAGGCATGAAATATGTTATCAGGAAATATGTTATCATAAAGAATGGGGGCAGTTGCTTATTATGAGCAGAATATTAAATTAGGGTGAACTTAAACATTTGGAAATGGATAGATGTGATGGTAGCACATTGTGAGAATCAGACAGTGCTGAATGGTGTGTGCAGGTGGTGGAAAGGGTAAGCTCAGAGTCACCTATGGCACCAGAAGGAAAGGTGGAGGTTAAAAGATGAGAATGTATAAAAAGTGAATCTTGTGGTGCACAATGTCCATGATTAACTATACAAATATTACAAATCTCTCTCATGAACTAGAACAAATGTATGACACTATAACTAGAAGTTAATAATAGAGGGGCATATAGGAAAAATATATAACTTGAAAACTATACACTACAGTTAGTAGTATTTTAACATTCTTTCATCAACAGTAACAAATGTACTATACCAAATCTATTAATCAAGAATGCAGGGGGGTGGTTAGGGGTATGGGAGGATTTGAGTTTCTTTTTGTTGTCTTTTTTTTCCTAGAGTAATAAAAATGTTCTAAAAATTGAAAAAAAATTAATTGGGTGATGGATGCACAGCTGTATGATGGCACCATGGGCAATTGAGTGTACACTTTGGATCTTTGGGTGATTGTATGATATGTGAAAAATCTCATTAGAAAACCCATGTTCAATGATTAACCATTTCCATTCCTTTTCTTGGGGAGAGATCTTTTCTTCTCTTACCTGAGTGCTGTATAGTTTTCTTCTGGTCTCTAGAGTTTCAAAATAGTTGTTACAGACAATTCCTGCCTTTTTAAGTGTCGTCTGTTGGAAGAACTGGATCCTGGAGTCCCTAATTTTGCCATCTTCCCACAATCCCTTGAGGTACAAGTTTTAAGTTTTCCCTTTTGGATTCCATTTGTTTCACCTACAAGAGAAAGTTTCCTTTCTTCTGTTCCTTCTCTGGAAATATTGATCTGTTCTGTTTGTGTGTGTGTGTGCATGTGCAGAATTTTCTCACCAGCTCCTAGGCTTTGTTTAAACTCTCTCCCACATTCAGTTCCCCCTTTTCATTACACTTTTCCATTTTGGAACTATTCCTGTCTTACATCTTTTCAGTTTTCCTTTTTTTTAATCTCATGGTTTTCCTCTTCTCATTTCTTCCTTCTTATGATATCTATCCCACTCCAGCAAGGTATATGGAGCTGATCCAGAAAGGTGCAATTTGCCTGTAGTTTGTCCAACAAACAGTGATTAGATAGAGTGTATGCACCTCTTGCCAACAGTTATTCTACCATCTCTCTTTTTATTTGGGGCTCTTCTGTTTGTGGCACTCTTTAACCACTTGTTAAGAGTGGGTTAAGAGACCCATCTTGAGTCTCTTATATTCCATACTTGGGTCCCTATGCCAGGATATGTGTGTGGTTCTAACTTGCCATTGATTGTGGCTCTATGGTCTGCCTCCACTCAAGTTCTGCTGTCTCTGTGTGACTCCCAGGATGCATGGGACCAAGTGAGGGAGAGGAGCATGGGATGCAAATATCCTACCTGATTTGAGGGTTTGTCTTCTCTTTTTATAAATTCAGTATTTGTAGAGTCCTTGTGCAGTCTCTTTCATACTCCAGAGTTACAATCGAGTAGTGTTTGTCCTTTTCTTAGTATATTCTGAAGGGAAACATTTTCACTGCCATATTGATGACATCACATAAGAATGCAAAATTTCACCACCACAATTAAATATTTTACTGGAAATTATAGGAAGAAAAATTAAGCAATAAATATAAATAAGTCAGCCAAATAGGAAGTAAAGGAGTCTTGATTCAAATATGGCATGATCTTATATGCAAAAAATCAATTAAAAAACAAAAATATTTCAGCCTCTATACAATTTGAGGAAGTTTGAAGATATAAAGACCCACACACAAAACTCAGTTGCATATCTAAACACTAGAAATGAACAATCTGTAAAGTATATTAATGAAACAATACCATTTACAAAAGCATAAGATGAATACTTGGGAATAAACTTAACTATGATGATGTGAGATTTGTACACTGAAAAGTATAAAATAATGCTGAAAGACATTCTGTTATAATGAATCAGAAAACTTAATAATGTTAAGATTACAATACTATCCAAATCAATCTAAAGAGTCAATTCAATCCCATTCAAAATCCCTAGGACATTTTTATAGAAATGAATAAGTTATTCTATATTGCATAAAAGTTTGTAAATGATTCAGAATAACCAAAACAGAACAGTCCCTTCAACAAATGGTGCTAGAAGAATGGGATATCCATATCAAAAATCATGAAAGATGCCTTGCTTACAGCTTTACAAAAATTAACTCAATATTGATCAAAGTCTTAAATATAAGAGACAGGTCCATAAAACTCCTAGAAGAAAATGTATTGAAGAGTCTTCAAGATATTGTGGTAGGAGGGGATTTCTTAGATGTTACACCCAAAGCACAAACAATGAAAGAAACAAAAGTTAAATGGGTCCTCCTCAAAATTAAATAGTTTTGTTCTTCAAAGGACTTTGTCAAGAATATGAAAAGAGAGCCTACACAATGCTAGAAATATTTGGAAACTGCATATCCAATAAAGGTTTAATATTCAGAATAAATATAGAAATCCTATAACTCAATTAAAAAAACAATCCAATTACGTATGGGCAATAGACATTTTTTTCCAAACCAGAAAAACAAATAGCTAAAAAGTACATAAGAAGATGAACAACATCACTAGGTATTAGGAAATACAAATTAAAAGTACAATAAGATATGACTTCACACCTTCTAGAAAGGTCATTATTAAAAAAATTAACTACAAGTGTTGGGGAAGATATTATGAAATAGGAACAGTTATTCACTATTGGAAATGTAGATTGGTGCACCCATTGTGGAAGACAGATTGGCAGTTTGTCAGGAAGCTAAGTATAGAATTCCATATGGAAGCAGGGCAAAATCATGGAATGGTGAGGTGTGGGTTTTATTTACTCCTCCAAGGCATAGGTAGAAACCCAGGAAGTGTGTGGATCAGACACCACAAAACAATTTGACTTTGGGCATACTTCATACAACATTCACAAACATGTGGAACAGCTGAGATCAGAAAAATCTGTAAGTTCCCATGGCCAGGGGACGCATGCCCCTCCATGCCAGGCTCAGTCCCATGGAAGGAGAGGCCATTGGTATTGGGAGCCAGGAGGGCAAATTGCAGTTGTGGCTCTGAATGAAAACTCAGACTTCTGATCAAAACTCCAAACATAGATAGAGTTCAGACTCCACAGAATCCAGATGCAGTCAGCCCAGTGGAGAGGAGATCAGGCTAGAAAAAATGAGCAACCCCCTCCCCCCAAAAAAAGAGATTTTTGGATTTTTGGTGAACATAAAACAGAAAAGGGCAGGGCTCAAGCAGAATCAAGCACATGTGCAAATCCAGAAGGCAAAGACCCTTGTCTGAATAGCCAGTTTCTCTGTTTTCTTGATTGTCTCTTAATGGCCCTAATCTCCCTGTCTCTTAACATTTCAATAACCCATTAGATCTGCAAAGTGGGCCTTTCTTTTACTTTTTCCTTTTTATATCTTTTCCTTTTTTTCTAAAACAATTATTCTAAGAAGCCCATTAAAGAAAGCCTCAAAGATAGCAATTTGGGCCCAGGCAAGAGAAGAGCTAAGAAAGCTCTGAGAAACAAAGCAATAAGTCTAGTGGCTTTGAAAATTCACTAAACACCATAACTTCCCAAGAAAAGGGGGCATCTCCTTACAGACATCTTCCTTGTGAGCTGGGAATGCTCCTGTCCAGTGCCAGTGCCACAGCCCAGAGCTGCACCAAACAACCCAGTGTGATGGGAAGTGTTTCCAACATGTGCACATGCAACAATATCTGGCATGGGAAATAGCATTTCACCCACATGCCACATTGAGCCATCCTTTCAGTGGATGGGAATGCCCCTACACAACCCCATGGCCCAGAACTTCCCTTGGGGGACAGCACTCATCTATGACATAGTACAGTCTTCCCTCAGCAGAGGCCATAGGAGGGCACAGCTTGGAAGAGGGAAGCACTCACAAATCCCAGGGACCATACACCAATACCAAGGACTTGTGGGTCATTGGCAGAGACAAGCTGTGGTGAGACTGAACTGAAGGATTAGACTATTGCAACAGCTGTAAATCTCTAGGAACACCAGGGAAATTTGGTTATTAAAGCCACTCTCCTTCCCTAACTGCTCAGACACATGCCCCACATACAGGGTGGGCTGAACCAATTATACATGCAAGCTTGGTGCACCAATTAGACCCCCATAAGATTCACACCTCTACTCACCACAAAGACAAAGTTGGGGAAAACTGGCTTGAGGGGAATAGTTGGCTCACAGAAGCTACATGTTGGTTAGTTAAAGTGTACTCCACCACATGTAGATCTGACAAATTAGAGATAAGTATTTGAAGCAGCCTAAAAATCCTAAAAACTCTATCAAGTTAAGCAAATACCAAGAGGCCAAAAACAACAGAAAATTTTAAAGCATATGAAAAAACCAGATGATATGGATAACCCAAACCCAAACACAGAAATCAAAAGATCAGAGGAGACACAGTACTGGGAGCAATTAATCAAAGAACTAAACACAAACGATGAGAGCATGGCACAGGATATAAAGGACAAGAAGACCCTAGAAGAGTATAAAGAAGAAATTGCAAGAGTAAATAAAAAAATAGGTGATCTTATGGAAATAAACTGTTGAACAAATTAAAAAGATTCTGGATACTCATAGTGCAAGAGTAGAGGCAGCTGAAGAGTGAATCAGTGACCTCAAGAATGACAGAATGGTAAATGAAAGAACAAAAGAAAGAATGGGGAAAAAACAAAAAAAAATGAAATTGACCTCAGGGGTATGGTAGATAATATACAATATCAAAATATAAAAGTCATTGGTGTTCTGGAAGGGGAAGAGAAGGGCAATGGTCTAGGAAGAGTATTCAAAGAAATTGTTGGGGAAAACCCCAAATCTTCTAAACACCATAAATACAAAAATCATAAATGCCTAGTGAACTACAAATAGAATAAATCCAAATAAACCTACTCTGAGACATATTCTGATCAGATTGTCAAATACTGAAGAGAAGGAACAAGTTCTGAAAGCAGCAAGAGAAAAGCAATACACCACTTACAAAGGAAACAGCAATAGATAAGTAGTGATTACTCAGCAGCCAAAATGGAGGTGAGAAGGCAGTGGCATGACATATTTAAAATTCTGAGAGAGAAAAATTACCAACCAAAAATCCTTTATCCAACAAAGCTCTCCTTCAAATTTGAGAGAGAGATTAAATTGTTCACAGAAAAACATATGCTGGGAGAATTTGCTAACAAGAGACCTGCCCTACTTGAAATACTAAAGGGATCCCTAACAACAAAGAAACAAAGAAAGGAGAGAGATATGGAGAAAGGTTCAGTACTAAAGAGATTCAGTATAGGTATGTTAAAGGACATTAAGAGAGAGGGGAAAAATATATCTGACAAACATAAACCAAGAAACAATGGCTGATTCAAGCAATGTCTTCATAGTAATAATGGTGAATGTAAATGGATTAAACTCTGCAATTAGAAGATATAGATTGGCCAATTGGATAAAAAATATGAACCATCAATATGTTGCATACAAGAGACTCATCTTAGATACAGGGAAACAATTTAAAAGTGAAAGGTTGGAAAAAGTATTTCATGCAAGCTACAGCCAAAAGAAAGCAGGAGTAGCAAAATTAATCTCAGATAAAATGGACTTTAAATACAAGGATATTATGAGAGACAAAGAAGGCCACTACATACTAATTAAAAGGGCAATTCAACAAGAAAAAATAATCATAAATGTTTATGTACCCAGAGTGCCACAAAATATATGAGACAAACACTTGGAAAACTAAAGAAAGCAATTGAAGTTTCCACAATAATTGGGGGAGACTTCAACACATCATTCTCTCCCACAGATAGATCAACCAGACAGAAGACCATAAGGAAATTGAAAACCAAAACAATCTGATAACTGAATTGGATTTAACAGACATATACAGAGCATTACATCCTGAAGCATCAGGATACACATTCTTCTCTAGTGCTCACAGAACTCTCTCCAGAATAAATCATATGCTGGGATATAAAACAAGCCTCAATTAATTTAAAAAAATTGAAATTATTCAAAGCACATTCCCTGTTGACAAGGGAATACAATTAGAAATCAGTAAACATCAGAGACATAGAAAATGCAAAAAAAAAAAAACAAAAAAAAACAAAAAAAAAAACTGGAGGTTAAAGAACACACTCCAAAACAATCAGTGGGTTAAAGAGAAATAGCCAGAGAAATTGCTAAATATATAGAGATGAATGAAAATTAGACCACAACATATCAAAACCTATGGGATGCATCAAAAGTGGTAATGAGGGGTGAAATTATAGCACCAAATGCATACATCAAAAAGGAAGAAAGAGCCAAAATCAAAGAACTAATGGAGCAACTGAAGAAGCTAGAAAATGAACAAACCAAGCCTAAACCAAGTTATCTGTGTCATTTATTTCAGAAATAAATGACAGATAAAAAAACAACAAAGAGAATAAATAACAGCAAAAGTTGGTTCTTCAAGAAGATCAACAAGATTGACAAGCCTCTAGCTATACTGACAAAATAAAAAAGAGGGATGACCCATATAAACAAAATAATGACAAAGGTGACATTACTGCAGATTCCAAAGAAATTAAAAATTTTTAAGAGGATATTATGAACAACGTATGCCAACAAACTGGACAATATAGAGAAAATGGACAATTTCCTGGAAACATATGAACAACCTAGACTGACCAGAGAAGAAACAGAAGACCTCAACCAACCAATAACAAGCAAAGAGATGCAATCAGTCATCCAAAAGCTTACCACAAAGAAATGCCCAAGGCCAGATGGCTTCACAGGGGAATTTTACCAAACTTTCCAAAAAGAACTTACATGAATCTTATTTAAACTCTTTCAAAACATCAAAGAAAATGGAATACTAACACATTTTATGAAGCTAACATCAATTTAATACTGAAACCAACAAAGATGCTACAAAACAGGAAAATACAGGCCAATCTCCCTAATGAATATAGATGCAGGAATTCTCAACATACTACTTGCAATTCAAATCCAAAGGCACATTAAAAAAATCATACACGTTGAACAAGTGGGGTTCATACTATGCATGCAAGTATGGTTCAGCACAAGAAAATCAATGTGTAATAATGAATTAAATCAAAAGAGAAAAATCAAATGTTTATCCAAGATGCTGAAAATGCATTCCAGAAAATCCAACACACCTTTTTGATAAAAACACTTCAAAATGTAGGAATTGAAGGATACTTCCTCAATATGATTAAAAGCATATATGAAAAACCAATAGCCAATATAGTACTCAATGGTGAGAGTGAAAGCCTCCCCTCTAAGATCAGGAAGAAGACAAGGATGCCTCCTGTCACCATTGTAATTCAATATTGTACTAGAAGTGCTAGCCAGGGCAATCCAGCAAGACAAAGAAATAAAGGCATCCAAATTGGAAAGGAAGAAGGAAAACACTCATTATTTGCAGATGATATGATCTTATATCTGGTAGACCCTGAGAAATTGATAGAGCTACTAGCACTAATAAACAAATTCAGCAAAGATGCATGAGAAAAGGTTAATGCACATAACATAGTAATGTTTCTATATGTTAGAAATGAACAAACTGAAGACACACTCAAGAAAAAGATATCATTTTCAATAGCAAACAAAAACTCAAGTACCTAGGAATAAACTTAACCAAAGATGTGAAAGACCCATACAAAAAAACCACATAACTCTAGTAAAAGAAATAGAAGGGGACCTTAAAAGATGGAAAAGTATTCCATGTTCATGGATAGGAAGGCTATATGTCATTAAGATGTCAATTCTACCCAAACTCATCCACAGATTCAGTGCCATCAAGTGCAAAATTACAACAGCTTACTTTTCAGACTTGGAAAAGCTAGTTATCAAATTTATTTGGAAAGGTAAGATACCTCAGATTGCTAAAAACACTCTATGAAAAGGAAAATGAAGAGAGAGGACATACACTCCCTGACTTTGAAGCTTATTAGAAAGCCACAGTAGCCAAAACAGCATGGTACTGGCACAAAGACTGACTTATTGATCAACAGAACTGATTTGAGAATTTGGACATAGATCCCCAGATCTACAGCTGACTGATCTTTGATAAGGCACCCAAAGCCACTGAACTGGGACATAACAATCTTTTCAGCAAATGGGGCTGGGAGAATTGGAAAGCCATATCCAAATGAATGAAAGAGGACACCTACCTCACAACTTACACAAAAATTAACTCAAAGTGAATCAAAGACTTCAACAGCAAAGACAGTACCATAAAACTCCTAGAAGATAATGTACAGAAACATCTTCAAGACCAGCTATTGGGTGGCCACTTCCTAGACTTTACACCCAAAGCACAAGCAACAAAAGAAAAAATAGATAAATGGGAACTCTGCAAACTTAGAAGTTTCTGTACATCAGTGGAATTTGTCAAAAAAGTGAAGTCAGCCAACTCAATGGGAAAAAAATTTGGAAACCATGTATCTGACAGAAGACCGATATCTTGCATATATAAAGAAATCCTACAACTCAATGACAATAGTACAGACAGCCCAGTTATAAAATGGGCAAAAGATATGAAAACAGAGTTCTCTGAAGAGGAATTACAAATGGCCAAATAACACACGAAAAAATTTTCAGCTTCACTAGCTATTAGTGAAATGCAAATTAAGACCACAATGAAATACCATCTCACACCAATTAGAATGGCTGCCATTAAACAAAAAGGAAACTACAAATGCTGGAGAGGATGTGGAGAAATTGGAACTCTTATTCATTGTTGGTGGGACCATATAATGGTTCAGCCACTCTGGAAGACAGTTTGGCAGTTCCTTAGAAAACTAGATATAGAGTTATGCCTTGATCCAGCAATTGCACTTCTTGGTACATACCTGGAAGTTATGAAAGCAGTGACATGAACAGATACCTGCATGCCAATGTTCATAGAAGCATTATTCATGATTGCCAAGAGGTGGAAACAACCCAAATGTTCTTCAACAGATGAGTGGATAAGTAAAATGTGGTATAAACACATGATGGAATACTACATGGCAGTAAGGAGGAATGATGTCATGAAACATATGACAACATGCATGAACCTTGATGACATAATGCTGAGCAAAATAAGCCAGGCACAAAAAGAGGAATATTATATGCTACGACTTATGTGAACATTGAAAACTGTAAAATAAATGGTTTATAATGTAGAATGTAGGGGAACTAGTGATAGAGAGCAATTAATGACTTGGGAATGATCACCCAATAAGAGCAGATATTTTATTGTGGGTAAATTTAGTGTTCTGTGAATGCCCAGGAATGACTATGGTTTGTTAATTTCTGATGGGTATGGTAGGAACAAGTTCACAGAAATGTTGCTATATTAGGTTATTTTATTGGGGTAGAGTAGGAACATGTTGGAAGTAAAGTAGTTATTTCAGGTTAGTTGTCTTTTTCTTACTCCCTTGTTATGGTTTGTTTGAAATGTCTTTGTATTGTATGTTTTTTTAAATTTTTTGATATAGATAATTAAAAACAGAGTTAATTAAAAAAACAATGAAAAAATATGCAGAGCCCCCCTGAGGAGCTGGTGGAGAATGCAGGGGTGTTGGGCTTCCCCACTTTGATGGTTTCTAATGTGCTCACAGACATAGGGGACTGGTGGTTTGATGGGTTGAGCCCTCTACTATGGAAATTGCCCTTGGCAAGACTGTTGCTGCAAAGGAGAGGCTAGGCTTACCTACAGTTGTGCCTAAGTGCTTCCTCCTAAATGCCTCTTTGTTGCTCAGATGTGGCACTCTCTCTATAGCTAAGCCAACTTGACAGGTGAAATCACTGCTCTCCCACATATGTGAGATTTGACACCCAGGGGAGTAAGCCTCCCTGGCAAAATGGATATGACTTCCAGGGCAGAATCTAGACTGGCATCATGGGATGGAGAATATCTTCTTGACCAAAAGTGGGATGTGAATGGAAATGAAATAAGCTTCAGTGTCAGAGAGATTCCAAAAGGAGCTGAAAGTTCACTCTGGTGGGAATTCTTATGCACAATATAGACAACCCTTTTTAGGTTCTAATGAATTGGAATACCTAGCAATAAATACCTGGAACTATCAAACTACAATCTGGAGCCCTTGAATCCTGAAGATGGTTGTATGAGAATGTAGTTTATGATGGGTGACAATGTGATTTGGAAAGCCATATGGACCACACTCCCCTTTGCCCAGTGTATAGATGAATGAGTAGAAAAATGGGGACAAAAATGTCACCCAGTGTTCTTTTTTACTTTAATTATTCTTTTTCAGTTTAATTTTTGTTCTTATTATTTTTGTGTGTGTGGTAATGAAAATGTTCAAACATTAATTTTGGTGATGAACACACAACTATATAATGGTACTGTGAACAACTGAATATGTGCTTTGTATGACTTCATGGTAAGTGAATATATCTCAATAAAACTGAATTTAAAAAAATTGCCATATGATCCATCAATCCCACTACTAAGTAGAGACACAAGCAGACATTTGCTAACCAATGTTAGTAATGACAGTATTTACAATTGCCAAAAGAGGAAAACAACACAAGTTTCCACCACAATGAAAGGACAAACAAAATGTGAGATATATATATATATATATATATATACATACATACATATAGGAATATTATTCAGCTGTAAGAAGGAATGAAGTTCTGATGTATCTGACAATATGGATGAAACTGGAAGACACTGTTTTAAGTGAAATAAGGCAGACACAAAAGGACAAATTTTGCATGACCTCATTAGTATTCACTAAGTATAATGAGCAAATTCATGGTGTTAGAGCATGTAAACTCACTGGCCTCCCCCCTACAGGGTTCATGACTCCCAGGTGTGTAAATTTCCCTGGTAATGTGGGACATGACTTCTGGGGATGAGCCTTGTCCTGGAATCATGGGATTGAGAAAGCCTTCTTGGACAAAATGGGGACAAGTCTTCAAACAAAATAGAGTTTCATTGGCTGAGATATTTCAAGAATATTTGAGAAGCATTCTGGAGGATATTCTTATGCATTATATAGATATCCCACTGAAGTTTTCAGTGTATTGGAATAGCTAGGTGGAAATATCTGAAACTGTTGTACTGGAAAACAGTAGCCTTGATCATGAAGATGATTGTATAACTACATAGCTCTTAAAGTGTTACTGGGTAATTGTGAAAATCTTGCAACTGACACTCCCTATATACAGTGTAGGAACACATGAGTAAGAAAATAAAGAGAATAAATAAATAAATAAATAAATAAATAAATAAATAAATAAATAAAATGGAAAGAGGTATGGCTATTTCAGTTGTTTCTTTTTTATTTTTTTATTTTTTGAATAACAAAAATGTGCAAGAATTGTAGTGATGAATGCACAAATGTATGATGATACTGTGAACCACTGATTGTACACTTTGGATGATTATTTGGTATATGAATATATCTCAATACAATTGCACTAGAAAATCACATGGAGACAAAAATAAAGACAAAACAAACAAAAAGGAGATCAACCTTCCCTGAGGAGAAAGAGTGAAGGAAAAGCTTTCACTTGGAGGTGAAACAACTACACAAAGAAGGGAAATTTCAAAAACATTCAACATTTATTACAGGGCAGGAAGTAGAAAAAGAGGAGCTGACAAAATTCTGTCCAGTTAAACAAAACGTGGAATAAGCTGAACCAAGTGAAAAAAAAAACAGTTACAACAAAGGCAAACAACAAGAAAATCCTAGGGAAAAGAGAGAAAATGAGCAGCATAATAAACTTAACAGGAAAATAAAATGTATAGACACCAGAAAATATCACATCATAGTAGGAAGCTTGAAGATATGGCCCAGGCAAAGAAGCAAACTAAAACTTTAGGTAAGGTACAGGAGGTGAAACAACTAATTAAAGATGTTCAAACAAATCTTCTAAATCAATTCAAAGAGTTGAGAAAATGTGGCAAAAGAGATAAAGGATATACAGAAGACATTGGGAGACCATAAAGATAAACTGGTAAAAAATAATATAACATAAGGGAATGAAAAACACAATAGAAGAGATGAAAAAGACAAGGGAAACATTCAACAGCAGATTTGAAGAAGGAGAAGAGGGGATTAGTGAACTATAAGACAGGTAATCTGAAAATGTATACACAGAAAACAAATAGGGATAATAATGGAAAATTTGAGCATGGTTTCAGGGAATTGAGTGACACATTAAGTGCACGAATATGCATGTTATAGGTGTCCTAGTATGAAAAAAGGAGGGAAAGGGGGCAGAAAGAAAACTGAAGAAATAATCATTAAATATTGCCCAACTCTTATGAAAGACATCAAATTGCACATCCAAGAATCAAAATGAACCCCAAACAGAATAAATCCATATAAACTTAATCCAAGACCCATATTAATTAGATTATTAAATACCAAAGATGAAGAGAGAATTCTGAAAACCACCAGAGAAATGTGATCCATCATATAAAAAGGAAGCTAGATAAGAATAAGTGCAGATTTCTCTGCAGAAACCATGGAGAATGTATTTAAGATATTGAATGAGAAAAATTGTCAGCCAATAATTGTATATCTGGCAAAGCTTTCCTTCAAAAATGACAGTTTAAAAAATTTCAGACAAACAGACACTGAGAGAGTTTGTGAACAAGAAATCTATTCTATAAGAAATTTTTAAGCAAGTGCTACAGACAGATAGGAAAAGACAGGAGAGAGAGGTTTGGAAGGGAGAGTAGAAATGAAGATGGTCATTAAGAGTAACTAAAAGGGTAAAAAGATAGAAGGAAACATAATATATTAGATACAAAATCCAAAGGAAAAATGGTTGAAGCAAGTGTTGCCTTTACAGTAATAACATTGAATGTTAATGAACTAAACTCCCCAATCAAAATACATAGACTTGCAGTATAAAGTGAAAAACAGGATCTATCCATGTGCTCCCTACAAGGAATTCATTTCAGACCCATGGACAAAAATAGGCTGAAAGTGAAATGTTGGAAAATTATATTCCTTGCAAACAGCAACCAGAAAAGATTGGGTTAACTACGCTAACAGCATACAAATTAGACTTCAGTGTAAATCAGTTAAAAGATGCAAAAAAGGAATGTATATATTAATATAAGGGACAGTTCATCAGAAGAAATAATAATTATAAGTATATATGCACTTAGCCAGTGTTCTAAAATACATGAGCAATAATAATTGGAAACTTCAATACACCACTCTCATCAATGGATAGAACATCTAGATGGAAGATCAATAAGGAAGCAGAGTTCTTGAATAATATGACAAATTAAGTAAACTTACCAGGCACTTATAGAACAATGCACCCCACAACTGCCAGTTATACATAATTCTCAAATGTCAATAGATCATTCTCCAGGATAGACCACAAGTTGGGTCAAAAAACAGGTATCAGTACATTTAAAAATACTGAAATTATACAAAACACTTCATCAGATCATAATAGAATGAAACTATAAATCAATAAGGGGCTGAGAGCTGAAAATTCACAAATATTTGGATGCTAAACAATACACTCATAAACAGTACATCAAGAAAGAAATTACAAGAAAATTCAGTAAATATCTGGAGGCAAATGAAAATGAGAGCACAACATATCACATTGTATGGGATGCAGTGAAGGATGGGTCTACAGGGAAATTTATTGCCCTTAATGCCTATATGAAAAAAGAAGAAAGAGGAAAAGCCAACTGCATTCCTAGAGGAACTAGCAAAAGAACAGAAAATTAACCCCAAAGCAAACAGAATGGAAGAAATAACAAAGATTAGAAGAGAAACAAATGAAATTGAGAATATGAAAACAATAGAGAAAATCAACAAAACCAGAAGTTAATTCTTTTAGAAAATCAATAAAATCATTGGACCTTTATCTAAGATGACAAAGTGTAAAAGACAGTGGATGCAAGTAAATAAAATCAGAAATGGAATGGGAATCATGACTACTGACCCCAAAGAGATAAAGGAGGTAATGGGAGAGTACTGTGAGCAACTATATGGTAACAAACTAGACAAATGAGCTGAAATGGGCTTCTTAGAAAAACATGAGCAACCAACATTGACTTGAGAAGAAATAAAAGACCTCCAAAAGAAACAATAAAAAGTAAAGAGATTGAACCAATAATCAAAAACCTCCCAAGAAAGAAAATTCCAGGACCAGATGCATTCATATGTGAATTATACCAAGGATTCATGGAAGAATTAGTACCAATCCTGTTCAAACTCTTCAACATTTGAAGAGGAGGCAAAGCTACCTAACTCATCCTATGTAGCCAATGTCACCTTAATACCAAAGCCAAAGATACTGCAAGAAAGGGAAAATTACAGACCAATCTTTCAAATGAATACAGATGCAAAAAACCTCAATAATATACTTGCTAATCAAATCCTGAAGCAAATTAAAAGATTTATACACCTTGACCAAGTGGATTTTATTCCAGGTATGCAAGGATGGTTCAGTACAAGAAATCAAATAATGTGATACACCACATCAACAAATCAGAGGAAAATTCACATGATCATTGCAGTTGGTGCAGAAAAGGCATTTGACAAAATTCAGCGTTTTTTTTTTATCGTTTACTTTACTTCTGGTGTCACACTTGCCCCTAAAACCCCTCTTTCAGCTTAACTCACAGATATCTTCAGTGAACTAAAAAATTTAATTTTTTAAATTTTAATTTAATATTGTGCTACCACAAACCAATATTATGCTATCCATGTTGAACATCCTATACTTGTTCAGCTTCAAATGTTTGATCTCTACCCTCTTTCTATAACTTATAACCTGTGTTCTCAGCTTTTGACTGTCAAGGTTTGTTCTTTAATTTTAGTTCATATTAGTGAGACCATACAGTATTTGTCCTTTTATTTCTGGTTAACTTCACTCAACATAATGTCCTCAAGGTTCATCTATGCTATTATGTGTTCTGTGATTTTGATCTGTCTTACAGTTGCATAATACTCCATCATGTGTATATACCACAGTTTGTTTATCCACTTTGTTGATGGACATTTGGGTTGTTTACATCTCATGGCAATTGTGAATAATGCTCCTATAAACATCAGTTTACAAATGTCCATTTGTGTCTTAGCTTTCCATTCATCTGAGTATATACCAAGTAATGGAAATTCTGGATCATATGGCAGTTGTATACTTAGCTTTCTGAGGAACTGCCACACTGCCTTCCAGAGTGGTTGCACAATTCTCCATTCCCACCAACAGTGAATAAGCATGCCTCTTTCTTTACATCCTCTTCAGAACTTGTAATTTTCTGTTTTATTGATAATGGCCATCCAACTGTGTGTGAGATGACATTTCATTGTGGTTTTGATTTGTGTTTCCCTAATAGCCAGGGAAGTTGAGCATATTTTCATATGTTTTTGAGCCATGGGTATTTTGTCTTCAAAAAAGTTTCTTTTAATGCCTTTTCTTAAATTGGTTTTTTTGTCTTTCTGTTGTTGAGTTGTCGGATCTCTTTATATATTTGGGATATTAAACCCTTACCTGATATGAAGTTTCCAAATATTGTCTCCCATTGCATAGGCTGCATTTTTATTTTTCAAAGTCCTTTGATGTACAAAAGGTTTTTATTTTGAGAAGATCCCATTTATATATTTTTTCTTGCATTGTTTGCACTTTTGGTGTAAGATCTATGAAACCACCTCCTATCACATGATCTTTAAGGTAGTCTCCTACTTTTTCTTCTAAAATCTTATGGTCTTAGTGTTAATGTTTAAGTCTTTGATCAATTTTTAGTTAATTTTTGTAGAGGATTCCTCTTTCATTCTTTTGGATATGGATATCCAGTTCTCCAAACACCATTTATTGAAGAGGTTGCTCTGTCCCAGTTGCTTTGGCTTGACTGCCTTATCAAAGATCAATTGTCCATAGATGAGAAAGTCTATTTCTGAACACTCAATTCAATTCCATTGGATGGTGTATCTATTTTTATCCCCATACCATTCTGTTTTGACTACTGTAGCTTTGTAGTATGCCTCAAAGTCAGGTAGTATGAGACCTTTCACTTCGCTCTTCTTTCTCAACATATTTTTCAGTATTTGGGACACCCTGCACTTTCAAATAAATTTGATTATTGGTTTTTCTATTTCTGCAAAGTAAGTTGTTGGGATTTTAATTGGTATTTCTTTGAATCTAAAGATAAGTTTAGGTAGAATTGATGTATTAACTATATTTAGCCTTCCAATCCCTGAGCATGGTGTATTTTCCCATTTATTTTAGGTCCAGTGTGGTTTCTTTTAGCAATTTCTTGTTTTCTGTGTATAGGTCTTCTGTCGCCTTGGTTAAGTAAGTTTATTCCTAAATACTTGATTCTTTTGGTTGCTACCATTAATGAATTTTTTTATTTCTTCCTCCTGTTGTTCATTACTTGTTTATGGGAACATTACTGATTTTTGCATGTTGATCTTGTAGCTTTCCACTTTGCTGTATTTCTTAAATAATTCTAGTAGATTTGCCATAGATTTTTTTTTTTCGTATTTTCTACATAGAGGGACATGTCATCTGCAGTGAAAGTTTTACTCTTTCCTCTCCAATTTAGATTCCCTTTACTCTTTTTCTTCCCTAATTTCTCTCACTAGAATTTCCAGCACAATGTTGAATAACAATGGTGATAGTGGGCATCACTGTCTTGTTCCTGATCTTAGAGGCAAAACTTTCAGTCTTTCCCCGTTGAGTATGATGGTAGCTATGAGTTTTTCATGTATTGCCTTTATCATATTGAGAAAGTCCCATTCTATTCCTATCCTTTGAAGTGTTTTCACCAAGAAAGGATGTTGAATTTTGTCAAATGCCTTTACTGCATCAGTCAAGATGATCATTCATTTCTTCCACTTGGATTTATTGATGCAGTGTATTACATTAATTGATTTTATTGTGTTGAATCAGCCTTGCATAACTGGAATAAATCCCACTTGGACATGGTGTATAATTCTTTTAATGTGCTGTTGGATTCAATTTGTGAGTATTTTGTTGAGGATTTTTGCATCTATGTTCATTGAAGGGATTGGTCTATAATTTTATTTTTTGTAGTACCTTTGTCTGAATTTGGTATTAGGGTGATATTGACTTCATAGAATGAGTTGGACAGCTTTCCCTTTTCTTCAATTTCTTTGAAGAGTTTGAGCAGGATAGAATACTTGGTAGAATTCACATGTGAGGCCATCTGGTCCTGAGATTTTCTTTTTTGGGAGCTTTTTGATGAATGACTCAATCTCTTTACTTGTGATTGTTGAGGTCATCTATTTCTTAAGTCAATGTTGGTTGTTCATGCTTTTCTAGGAAGTTGACAATTTTGTCTGAGTTGCCTCAATGTACTTTCTTGATGAAAACAATTCAAAGGATAGGAATAGAAGAGAGTTCTACAACATAATAAATGGAATTTATGAAAAGCCCACAGCTAACATCATATTCAATTGAGAAAGACTCAAAGCTTTCCGTCTAAGATCTAGAACAAGACAAGAACATCCACTGTCACTGCTGTTATTCAGTGTTGTGCTAGAAATTGTAGCTGGAGCAATTAGGTAAGAAAAAGGAGTAAAAGTAATCCAAATTGGAAAGGAAGAAGTAAAACATTCACTGTTTTGCAGATGACATGATCCTATATGTAGAAAACCCCCAAAAATCTACAGCAAAGCTACTAGAGCTAATAAACAAGTTTAGCAAAGGGACAGGATACAGGGTCAATATGCAAAATCAGTTGTTTCTATACATTAGTAATAAGCAACCTGAAGAGGAAATCGAGAAAAAAATCCCATTTACAAGACAACCAAAATAATCAACTATTTAGGAATAAGTTTAACCAAGGATCTAAAATGCCTATACACAGAAAACTACAAAATATTGCTAAAAGAAATCATGGAAGACCTAAATAAATGGAGGGACATGCCATGTTCATGTATTGGAAGACTAAATATAGTTAAGATGTTAAATCTACCCAAAATGATTTATACAGTCAATGCAATACCAATGAAAATCCCAACAACTCACTTTACAGAATTAGAAAAACCAATAATCAAATTTATTTGGAAGGGGAAGTAACCCCAAATAGCTAAAATCATCTTGAGAAAGAAAAATGAATTGGAAGATCTCACACTACTTGACTTGAAAGCATATTACAAAGCTACTGTGGTCAAAATAGCATGGTACTAGAACAAAGACAGATATATTGACCAATAGAATTGAATTGAGAGCTAAGAAATAGATCCTCTGTGCTGGTTTGAAGCTATTATGTACCCCATAAAGTGCCATTTTCTTTTAGTACATCCCTTTGTGGACAGATCAATTGTAGGTGGGTCCTTTTCATTAGGTTGTTTCAATTAAGATTTGATTTAATCCTTTACTAGAGTCCTTTATGAGAGGATAAAAAGGAGAGACACTTGGAGAGAGTGTAGGCAGAGAAACATCCCAGAGGTGATATAAGAGATTCCATAGATGCTCAGAGAGAAAGCCACTGGAATCAGAAGCTGAAAGCAATGAAACCAGGAGTGAAGGACAGCAGGTTCCAGCCACATGACTTGTGAACTGACAGAGGAACCTGGGAGAGAAGGACAACTGACAACATCCATGTGCCTTCCTATCTCACAGAGGAACTTCAGACGCCAGTGGTCTTTCTTCAAAGATGTATCCTTTTGTTGCCTTCATTTTTACTTTTTCATGGCCTTAGAATTGTAACTTGTAACTTAATAAATCCCCATTGTTAAAAGCCAAGGCAAACCTTCTGATAAGTGTTTAACATCCAGAATATAAAAAGTGATCCTACAACTCAACAAAAAAAGACAAAAAAAAAAACAATTTAAAAATGGGGAAAAAAACATGGGTAGACACTTTTCCAAAGAAGAAATGCAAATGGCTCAAAATCTTATGAAAAGATGTTCAACTTTACTGGCTCTTAGGGGAATGCAACTCAAAACCACAATGAGATACCATCTCACACCTACTAGAATAGCCATTATCAAAAAAAAAAAAAAAAAAAAAAAACAACAGAAAACTACATGTGCTGGAGAGGATGTGGGGAAAGAAGCACACTTATTCACCATTGATGGGAATGTAGTATGGTGCAGCTGTCCTGGAAGACAGTTTGGTGGTTCCTTAGGAAGCTAAGTATAGAATTTCTATATGATCCAGCAATCCCATTTCTAGGTATATACTCAGAAAAACTGAAAGCAGAGACATGAATAGACATTTGCACACCAATATTTATAGTGGTATTATCCACAATTGCCAATAAATGGAAACAGCTGAAATGTCCAACAACCGATGACTGGATAAACAAACTGTGGTATATAATTATGATACAGGAAGCAACATGGATGAACTGTGAGGACATTATGTTGAGTGAATTAAGCCAGAAACAAAAGAACAAATATTGTATGATCTCACTAATAGGAAATAACTATAATGAGCAAATTCAGAGAGTTAAAATTGGGAAAAAAAGTTATCAGGGATTAGAAAGAGGATAATGATTAGGCATTTGATGCTTAAAGGGTACAGAATGTTTAACAAGATTGTAAAGGTTCAGAAATGGATGGCCCGATTCTGTTTGATTGTAATACAATATTGTAAGTATAATGAATAAAGCTAAGTGTGAATATGATTGAAAGAGGAAGGCTAGGGACATGCATGGAACCAGAATGAAAAATAGTGGATAAAAACTGGGACTGTATAACTTAAGTAATACCCAGAGTAGACAATGATGGTGGTTAATTGTACACATATAAGACATTTTTACATGCATGAGAACAAGTGAATGTCACCATTGCAAGACCTTAAAAATGCAATGCTATATGGAAAATAAAACTAATGCAAACTAGTGTCTATAGTTATCAGTAAGATTGTAACATTATTTCATTAATTGTAACAAAGGCAATATTCCAAAGTTAAATGTCAGTAAAGGGGGATAAATGGGGGGAATTTTTTTCTGTTCTTTCTTTTTAGAAGAAATGGAAGTGTTCTAATATAGATTTTGGTTGTGAATGCATAACTATGTAATCATACCAGGAGCCATTTATTTTACACTTAGGAAGTGTTGCATGGTGTGTGAAGTGTGAATAAAATTGCTTAAAAATGTCTTCTGCCAAATTAAAGTCCAGGATGGGATTGCTTCACTGGTAAATTCCTTGGAACATATAAAGATGAATTACTGCCAATCCTTCTCAAACTCTTGTAAGAATTAAAGGAGAGGAAATGCTTCCTAATTCAGGATTACTCTGAAAGAAAAGGTTGGTAAGGGCATCACAGGAAAAGAGAATTACAGACGAATTCCCTTTAAGAATATAAATACAAAAATCCTTAAAATATACTAACAAACCAAATCCAATGATTTATTAATAAGATTATATGCCATGATCTCCATGCAGTTATTCTGGATAACTCCCTGCAGTTATTCCGGATTATTTACTAGTTGTTTCTGGTATTTTTTAGTTGTTCCAAGGGGACTACTTAGCTTCCACTCCTCTATATGCTGCCATCTTAGATCCCCCCTAACTGCTTCTTAAACAGCATTTAGCAATGCATTAAGATCTAAAGGTTTTAAGATTTTGTAGATTTATCTATTTGGATTCTTGTATTGGATTTATTTGGCAACTTTATAAATGTCCCTCTGTATTTAGATTTGAAAGTTTTTACATAAATTTTAACATAATTAATAAGCATGAGTGCATGGTATGTGTCCTTTTCTGGACATATTCTGCCTGTCTGCTCTGTTGTGTTCAGATACCGATGCTATACCACTATTAAGTGGTCAGGTATCAGTGTGTTGAGTATGGCACAGATAGTACACTCATTTAATCTGTGCCTCTCAAAACTTTATTATATTAGGCTAGTACCAGAAATCATTTTTGGTGAAGCTATTGAACTTTTTAAAAATTTCTTTTTTAATTTTTGAAATCACCACTGTAAACTTATGCAGAAAATCATGCAGGTTTTGTCTAGTCTGTATGTAACTGGCTAAATTTTGATGATGGACTATGCTCAGCTGGGTATCCATATATAAATTAAAAAATGCATATCTGTTCAGACACAAATGTTAGCAACAGTTTTTTCCTTTCCTCCTACTATAATTTGTAGCTCATCATCTTTCTTTAATCTTTTCATAACTTGTTTCAGCAGTTTGAATTTCTCAAATATTTGTGTTTGGACATAAATTTCACAATACATATTTAAATATCATCATTGTATGTATTTTTAAAGTACAATAAATAATGGAAAGGGACTTGATATACAAGTTTATGCTAAAATTTCAACTGTGTGAAGAAACATTTAAGATATTACTTTGTTAAAATCTAAACATTCTTTTATTTATTAGAGAAACAAATGGTTTGAGATTCATGACTTTCATCTAGGTTTAATGACAATCAACTTTGAAAAATACAGTGAACTGAAAAGCAGTTTTATTCTTTGAAAGATTTCATTTAAATCTCTGTACTGTTCATTTTTGTTTCAGTTTTTGGGTAACATTTAGAGTTAAATAGAACAAAGCAGATCCTATGACTACTGTTTAGAAAAATTAAGTGAATTATCATATATATAATTCAAAGGGGTTTTCCATTTACTTTGGAAAATATTTTTCTCTAAATCAAACAGATTTTGGCTCTGCAGGATTGCACCAGTTTCTTGTAAAATATAAAACTTCAACAACTGATTTCACTTGTATCTGTCAAGATTTAAATCTTTTTAAATCTCCTTATAAGCTTGCAGCTTGGAGTACAGTTTTTAGCAGAAAAGAGTGATTATTTCTTTGGTGTTTCACTAAAACATCTGACCAAGAAAGAAAGTTTAAAAAGTGCCACCTCTACACTGCCTCATTTTAACTTTCTCTTTGCATTTCTTATTGAAAACTTGTGTGGGTTCAAGGCAGTTAAGCCCTCAGTTGCTCTAAAGTGTTCTTAGTTTTTAAGTAAATTAACTTTAAGTTGTACAGTATATTCATTAATTTTTCCTTTCATAATGTAGTTGGATGCATTCTGGTTCATGGGGACAACTCTACAAAATACTAGGGAAATGATGGTAAATCTAGGTTAACAGTTATTGAGTGTTCACTTTGTGTCATTATGTACTAAGTAATTTAATTGCATTGGCACATTTCATCTTTTTCATAGTTTCCTATGAACCAGGGTTATTATCATTTTTACAGATGAGGTAATTGAGGCACAGATAAGTTAAGAAACCTGCCCATATCATGTAGTGATTATCAGAGTCTGAATATGAACTATCACAGTCTGGCTCCATAGCCCTGTTTTTCAACCACTATGCAGTATTGCCTTATGAATGCCAATTAAGGATAGACTCCTAAAGGCTTAGCTAGCTTGATTTCATTCTAGCTCAATAGTGGTTCAGGGCTTCAATTTGGAGTCCTGGCAAAGTTCAAATCATGGTTGTATAGCATTGAACAAGAGGTTAATTTTCCTTCTGTATATTTCAGTGCTCTCATCTACTACTAATGTGATACCAACTACTGTAATGAGAATGAAATGAGGTGTTTGTAAAACACTTAAGACCAGTGCCTAGCATACACTAAACACTTAATGGATAGTAACTGTTCTAGTTTGCTAATGCTGTGGAATGCAAAACACCAGAGATGGATTGGCTTTTATAAAGAGGGGTTTATTTGGCTACACAGTTACAGTCTGAAGGCCATAAAGTGTCCGAGGTAACACATCAGTAATTGGGTACCTTCACTGGAGGATGGCCAATGGTGTCTGGAAAACCTCTGTTAGCTGGGAAGGCATGTGGCTGGTGTCTCCTCCAATGTTCTGGTTTCAAAATGGCTTTTTCCCAGGATGTTCCGCTCTAGCAAGCTTGCTCCTCTTCAAAAAGTCACTCACAGCTGCACTGAATTCCTTCTCATTGAGTCAGCTCATTTATATGGCTTCACTGATCAAGGCCCACCCTGAATGGGTGGGGCCATGTCTCCATGGGAATATCTCATCAGAATCATCACCCACAGCTGGATGGGGCAAATTCCAAGCCAATCTAATCAGCACCAAAATGTCCACCCCACAAGACTACACCAAAGATAATGGCATTTGGGGGACACAATACATTCAAACCGGCACATTTGACCCCCTGGACCCCAAAATGACATTATCTTTCCAAGTACAAAATACATTCACTCCATCACAATATCAGAAAAACTTAAATCATTTCAGTAACAAAAGTTAAGTACAAGATCCTATCAAAATCAATTACAGGCATGGTGGGTCCTAAGGCATAATTCTCCTTTAGCTTTGGATCTGTGGACACAGAACAAGTTATGTGCTTCCAATATACAAAGGAGGGACATTCATAGGATAAGCATTCCCATTGCCATAAGGAGAAAGAGTAAGGAAAACAGGGTTAACAGGACCAAAACAGTTCCTAAAACCCACAGGACAAACTCCATTTGATTTCAAAGTCTGAGAGTCATCTACAGAACAATGTTGCATCCTTGGGGCTTGAGAGAGAGGGAGTCTAACCCTTCCTAAGGGCCTTTGTGTCAGCCCTTTCCTCTCCAAACGCTTGGGTGAGTGTTCCAACTTATCCAGACATTAGGGAGACCACCTTCTCGGCCCCACCCATCTCAAACATTGGGGAAGCTCCCGGATTCCCTTCCATCTCCGGGGCACATGCTCAACCCCTTCAGAACAGTTTGGTGGCAGCCAGACTCTCCCCAATTCCATGGGAATGTGCTCCACCCTCTTTGGGGCTTGGGGTGGCAGGACATATCCTGAGCATCGAGGTGGAAGGCCCACCCTTGACCTCCAGGGCAAACTCACCATTTCCATGTGTGTGGGCTGCTCCACTCTCCCAGCCCAAGACCTCTTGATGCCAGACCTCAACCTCCATGGCTAAGTCTTCAAAGAAATTTTTCCTTCAGTTTGTTCCTTGTCTATCTTCTCCAGTCCAGACTGGCAATGGCTCTGTCTGCAGAGATCTCACAAAAATTCTGTTGGCTTCACATGAAGCACGCAGGGGTCAAAGCCATCAGACAATAGGACTTTCCACAAATTGTTTCTGGATAATTCCATCTCCAATCTTGGCTTGTACTGAAATGGTGGCTGGGTTCCATGTTTGGTTATATCCTCAAGTTGGGATGTAGCTTCTGGGATTCCATCCCTGAAAGCTCATAATTTTCCAAGCCATCAGCTTCTGGTTTCTTTGAACCCAAGAGTTCAGTTCTAAGTTTATCTCTCTCTGCTTGCATTGTACTATAAGCTGCAAGGAGAAGCCAGGGTACATCCTCCAAATGTAGTCTGGAGATCTCCTCAGCTAAGTATTCCAGGTTGTCACTTTCAAATTCTGCCTTCCATCCAACACGAGGACTCAATTTTGCCAAATTCTTGGCCACTTTAAAACAAGGATCACCTTCCTTCCAGTTTGCAACAACACATTCATCATTTCTGCTCAAGTCCTCGTCAGAAGTATCTTCAGAGTCCATATTTCCATAAACAGTCTCTTTAAAGCAGTTTTGGCCTTTTCTATCAAGCTCCTCCCAATTCTTCCAGAATCTTCCCCTTATCCATTTAAAAAGCTGTTCCAACATGTTTGGTATTTGCAAACAGCAGCAAAAGCACCCCACTTCTCTGGTACCAAAATCTGTTCTAGTTTGCTAATGCTGCAGAATGCAAAACACCAGAGATGGATTGGCTTTTATAAAAAGGGGGTTCATTTGGCTACACAGTTACAGTCTGAAGGCCATAAAGTGTCCAAGGTAACACATCAGTAATCGGGTACCTTCACTGGAGGATGATGGCCAATGGCGTCTGGAAAACCTCTGTTAGCTGGGAAGGCATGTGGCTGGTGTCTGCTGCAATGTTCTGATTTCAAAATGGCTTTCTCCCAGGATGTTTCTCTCTAGCAAGCTTGCTCCTCTTCAAAACATCACTCACAGCTGCACTGAATTCCTTCTCTTTGAGCCAGCTCATTTATGTGGCTCCACTGATCAAGGCCCACCCTGAATGGGTGGGGCCATGTCTCCATGGGAATATCTCATCAGAGTCAATACCCACAGCTGGGTGGGGAAAATTCCAAGCCAATCTAATCAGCACCAAAATGTCCACCCCACAAGACTACACCAAAGATAATGGCATTTGGGGGACACAATACATTCAAACCAGCACACTATATTTTTATCATTATGTCCAGTTCTAGTCTTTTGATCTTTAGTTCCTGAAGTTCTTATTGTGGCCTCTGTTCATTTGGCTCTTAATATATTGCACAAATATGTTTGAATATCTGTCAGGTACATAAGAGCTAGAGATTTCCAAAATGAGTAAGACAGTGTGACTGCCAAGAACATGGCTTAGTTGGAGAAGACAGGATAGCTTCATGTGCAGCTGTTATACAAGCAGTAAAGAAGACTGGACCCTGAGTGTCTATGATATTTACAGACTGCTAGAGAAGAGAATATATGGATCAAAAGACTCATTCCAGGGGGAGGGGGGGTGTTAAGTTTGTCTCCCCACAAGGGAGGCCCACAGTTGTCTAGCTATGTCCATAATTGAGTGGGTTAGTCTCTTTAAATCCAGGATATGAAGTATTGGCCAGTACCCATGACTGCAAATCCAAAATGTGCTCTTTAAATTGTTAAGAATAAAGGCTATGTTTGATCTCCTGACTTTACTTCTCCATCTCAGTTGTTTCTAAATTCTGGAAGAAAATACAGGGACATTATCCCTAAACCATCTGTGAACAATACTTTGAGTAGAACTGATATTTGCATTCCTTAAAAATAGTCCCCACTCATAAAAAGCAGGCAAAAGGAAACTTTAATAAATAAAATTTAATAGAGTATTAAGCAGTGCTTTTACCAACATCATTTGAAAGTTCCACATTTGGCCATGTCAGATTTTAAACTTTTGAGAATCTTGTGGGCATGTAATATATGGTACCTCATCATTTAATTTGCATTCCATGATTAGTAATGAGGTTATTTTCTTTACAGGTTTATTTATCATTTGAATTTCCTCTTTTATGAAGTTCCTGTTCAAATGTTTGTCCAATTTTTTTTTAAATTGAAGTGTTTAAATATTTTATTTGATAAGATTCTTTTATTCAGGATACTAAGCCTTTGATTATAACTACTTCAAATATCTTCTCCCAGTTCATGTTTTTCATTTTGTTCATATTGTTCATAGTGAAATATATCAATTTTTCACTCTGTTGTCAGTGCTTTTGTGTCTTGTTTAAGAAACCTTTCCCTATCCTGAAGTCATGAATATCTTATGTTATAAAATATGTGTAGTTTTAGCTTCTATTTGAATTGAAATTTTTTATGGTATGAATTGTAGGTACCAGACTTTTTGGTTTTTCATTCTTGAAAAATATTCTTTCTCCATTGATTTACCATACTACCTTTGTCCTATATTAAATGCCCATATTTAAAAAATAAATTAAGTGTGTAAATATAAGATGTGAATACAAGATCCTCTTGTAGGGTACTACTGGTGCAAATCTTTATGACCTAGGATTCAGAAACAGATTCTCTGATATGACACCAAAATCACAAGCAACAAAATAATCAATAGATGAATTTGATTTCATCCAGATTAAACATTTCTGCATTGAAGGAAATCATCAAGATAGTAAAAAATACAACCTAAATAATAGCAGAAAATAGCTTCAAACCATATATTGGATAAAGCTGTAATATTCAGAATATATAAAGTATACCTACAATTCATCAACAATAATAAAAGCAAAGCAATTTTTAAAATAGGCATAGGACTTGAAAAGAAATTTCTCCTAAAAAGATATGCAAATGACCAATAAACACATGAAAAGATATTTAACATCATTATCCTCTTGGGACATGCATAAGTCACCCACAGGGTGACTTTCACTAAAACAACAGAAAATTAGAAGTGTTAGAGAGGAGGCAGACTAATTGCAACTCTAGTACATGGTTTTAGGAATGTAAACTGGAGCAGCTACTATGGAAAGCAACATGGCAGTTCCTCAAAGAGTTAAATTCAGAACTGCTATTTGACCTAGCAATCCCACTTCTAGTTATATAGCCAAAGAATGTATAAACAGGGTTGCAAACTGTTACATGCATAACAATGTTTATAGCAGCATTACTCAGTCAAAATTGAGAAACAACAGAAACATCCATCAACAAGGGAATGTATAAACAAAATGTGGTACATAAATTCAATGGAATATTATTCAACCTTAAGAAAAAAAGTGAAATTATCAGACATGTTACAACATGGAAGAAGCTTGAAATAATTGTGCTTAGTGAATCAAGTAAGACACATAAGAACAAAAATTTTATCATATCACTTATATGACTAGAAATAGGAAATTAGCAGAGATAGAAAGAGGATTAGAGGTTACCACATTAGGGGAGAGTTAGTGGTGGGTAGGAAGGGATATATTTGTTAGTAAAAACCAAAATCCAAAACCAAACCAAAACTATATGTTGTAGATATTATTGCTTCCATACTTAAAATTGAGAAACTGAGTTCTAGGAGCAAAGTGGCTTTCCAAGGTCACACTGCTATTAAAATGGTAGAATCTAGAGTTCTGTCTGTGTTCACCCCAATCCCCAAATCCTCAATTTTCCTAGAACCCTCCAGGAAAATGGCAGAGGAGGAAAGGCAAACACAGTGAGGAGGAAAATGCCCCAGTGCATAAGAATGTAAAAACTAATTAGCCAAAGTAAGGGGCAACCAGATAGAAACCATTAAGGACTCATAAAGGAGTAAAAGGAAAGTTCTCATTGAAAAGAAACCTAAAAACTGATAGAAAAAATGATCATGAGCACAGGCAGTAAACACCCCCAAATATGAAATAATATTTCTTAAGAAATTATGCAGAAAGCAATCAAAGTAAAAGATGGGAATTAAGCTGGGGGTGGGTGTAGAAAACTTTAAGATTGATGTAGAAAATTTGTTTTCTGTTATTTCATGTAAAGTTCTTGTTAAGTTGATTGGAGAATCAAGAAAGAACCTTTGCTAAAATCTCAATTCAGCTCTGACATTAATTGTATTTAATCTTTGAATAAGGGAATCTAATATTAAAATTTTAGACATTCTCTCACCTCTCAGAGTGATTCCTTAAATCTAAAGTTGAGCCAGTGTTGTGAGTCAAAACACAGGGAACCTGACCTCTGCACTCAATGACCAGGAATTCAAAGAGAGAAAGAGTTATTGCAGTTGCACAAAGCAGGAGAACAGGAGATAAAAAACTCAAATCTGTTCTCCCTGAATTGGAGAAACTTTGGGTTTTCATGAAACTCAAACAAAGGGAGTTGGGGATAGTGATTTGGGGATGGTAGGAGATATTAGTTGATTTGTTCAATTGGAATTGTGTAAGCATGGCCCCAGCAGCTGCTCTTTGGAATAAACAAAAGCTGGCTGGGGTGAGCATGAGTTACAGGTTACAAACTCTCTCACAAATTTCTTAATTAACATCCATTAGGAACAGACACAGTCTGGCTGGGGTAATATATGAAGTTGTAAATAGTTCAATCCATATAAGATAATAAGTAATGAGGCTAATTTAAATGGTTGTAAATCTCTTAAGTAACATGGGCTAACAAGTAAAAAGACTAAATTAAACAAAGTGGGCCAACAAGGGCTATTAAGATTTGACAAAATCCAGATGGGGCATTGTATTAGTCAGGGTTCTCTGGGTGAAAATAACCATCATGAGATATCTGTAAATACAAGATTTTATAAAAGTGTCCCATGGAACTGTGGGGATGCAGGAGTCCAAATTCCATAGGACAGACTGCAAACTGGCAATTCCAATGATGAATTCCCCACGAGAAGCTACCTGGCCAAAGTAGAGATGAAAATTCTCTCTTCTGACAGCTGAAATCTTCACTTCTCCAGTTAAAACCTCCAATTTTGTGGAACAAATGTCTCTCCTGGCAGAAGATACTCCCCTTAGCTGATTGTCAATCTAATCAGCCATAGATGCAAGCAACTTACTGATGACTTAAGTCCCCAAAACAACCTTGGAGTAGAGCCAGGCCAATGCTTGCTTGACCAGACAACTAGGCATCATTACCTGGCCAAGTTGACAATTGAACCTAACCATCCCAGGCATGTATGATACCATTATATAAGCAAGACCACATGCAAGTTAACCTCTTACTGTCCAATTTTATGCAGTTAGAAAACAACATCAGCATTGAAGAAAAAAATCAAGTTACAACAGTTACAGGTATTTGCCTTTAGCTACTGCAGAAGGCTAAAGTACTGATATTTGCCTCTAGTTACATGTCTCTAGCTACTTTAAACAGCTAATATACCTTAAGTCTGTCAGTTATTTGTTAATTCTCAATACCTGTTTGAATTCACTGGTTTTATTTGTAAATTCCTCAATCTAGAGGGATGTTTGAGGACAGTTTTGATATCCTCAGGGTGATAAGGGATGTATTTAGGAATGTGAGGAATGGAATTGTTTTGCTTGTATTTGAAGATACTTGTGAGTTCCTTGTTGTTCTTGGAGGGACTGGCTCCCTTGAGTTTCAATGATCAATCAATATAGGAATACTCAGGAGGCTTTTGGTCCCTGAAAAATAACTTAATAAGTAAGTTCAAATAAAAGAAGTAGAAAGATTATTATTAGTGGACTTATAGGTGAATATAACAGTGTCACATTGGGGAAATAACTTTTCATAGATTCCTAGATAGAGCTGGGGATGTTAATTTTATATATCTGGCTGAGAATTGCATAAGGGTAACCTCCAGAAATACCTCCCTACTCTATTTGAAATTTCTAAGGCATTTTTTGATTAAGATCTCTCTATGAAAGCATTGCAGGTTAGTATTTGGCATTAGTCCCATGGTGTGAGGGATGCTCCCTCCTGGGAGTCATGTCCCACATAGGGGGTCAGGTAATGAGTTTATTTGCAGAGTTAGGCTTAGAGTGAGAGGCCATATTGAGTAACAATAACATTTCTAGAAGTGTCTTTTGGGTATTAATTAAAATTAGGCTTAGTTTTTCTTTAAAGAAATAAGGTTTATAAGGGAAGATTCAAGATTGAGGGCTTGACTCATTAGCATATTTCTTATTAGGCAGGGTTTGTATTTTAGAGTTTTAATAGATCTCCCTGTTATAAGTGCAGATGAGGATAATTTACATTTTACAAAAGGAGTAGATTTGAGATTTAGACTTTACAAAGGTTTTTGATTATGCTGGGGAGGTTTAATAGTTCTGTGCTTTCCTTCCCCAGTCCCTTAAGGGACCTTAAAACATTTTCTGGCCACCAGTGCTGCCTGCTTCCCAGTTGCTGCCACCTCTTCAGCTATGCTTTCCATGCATGACCTGCTCACCACCCTGGTGGACCAGCAGCAGCTCCAGCTCTTGCCCCTTAAGGGGCTCAGCCTGGCAGACAAGAAGAACATGCCCCTGGCCCTCAGCAGCACCCATATCCTGGCCAGCAAGACAGACTGGGAGATCTTCCATGAGTCCACCAAGCTGGAGAAAACTAGGGTTCTTGCCCCCAGCTTGGAGGATGAGCCACTCCTGAGAGAAAATCCCCACCATTTTGTCATATTTCCTATCAAACACCATGATATTTGGCAGATGTACAAGAAAGCTGAGGCTTCCTTTTTTACAGCTGAGGAGGTGGATCTTTCCAAGGACATTCAGCACTGGGGAGCCCTGAAGCCTGAGGAGAGATATTTTATATCACATGTTCTAGCTTTCTTTGCAGCAAGTGATGGCATAGTAAATGAAAACTTCCTGGAGTGATTTAGCCAAGAAGTTCAGATTACAGAAACCCACTGTTTCTATGGCTTCCAAATTTCCATGGAAAGCATACACTCCAAAATGTATAGTGTCCTTATTGACACTTATGTTAAAGTTTCCAAAGAAAGGGAATTTCTCTTCAATGCAATTGAATTGATGCTTTGCATAAAGAAGAAGGCAGACTGAGCCTTGCATTGGATTGGGGAAAAAGAAACTACCTGTGGAGAATGTGCCATAGCTTTTGAAGTGGTAGAAGGAATCTTCTTTTCTGGCTCTTTTGTATCCATCTTCCGGCTCAAGAAATGAGGACTGATGCCTGGCCCCCCATTTTCCAATAAACTTAGCAGAGATGAGGGTGTTCACTGTGACTTTGCCTGCCTCATGTTCAAGCACCTGCTTCACAAACCTTCAGAACAGAGAGTAAAAACATAATTATCAATGTTGTTAGGATAGAACAGGAGTTGCTTATGGTGGCCTTGCTTGTCAAGCTGATTGTAATGAATTGCACTCTAATAAATCAGTACACTGAATTTATGGCAGACAGACTTATGCTGGAACTGGGTTTCAGTAAGGTTTTCAGAGTGGAGAATCCCTTTGACATTATGGAGAATATTTTGCTGGAAGGGAAGACAAATTTCTTTGAGAAGAGAGTAGGCAAGTATCAAAGAATGGGAGTGATGTCAAATTCAACAAAAAACTGCTTTCCTTTGGATGCTGATTTCTAAATGAACTGCAGATGTGTTCCTTATTTTGCTGATGTTTTTCTCTTCTCAGCAAAAAGAAAGAAAAAAGAAAAAACCCCAGCTGCTTGAAACATTATCAAACAGCTACACCATGAATTGACCCTAATAGGAATATTTGATGACATCTTTGAAACTGTATCACTACCTCAAATCTAGTCCTGTTAACAATACTAGTGGAGATGCCTAGAAAAAACGGATATCTAAGATAAAGGCTGGTAGGGTATTTTTGAAAGATTTTGTCAATGTTTGTTTTTTGCAAGAATGTTGGTTGTAGATGACTTAACTAGAGTTGCACCCAGAGCAGCCTTAGATTTTGAGGGAGGGCCCCTCAAGCTTGTTGGATCCAGTGGGCTTGAACCTTCAGTTACTACCACAAGGCAGTTGGAAAATGTCATCCTCACTGCTTCAGAGCAGATTTTAAAAAGTTTACTTATTGGATAAAGGTGGTGCTGAGGAGGGGGGCAAAGATGGTGGAGTGGTGAGGTGTAGGTTTTAGTTACTCCTCCAGGGCAGTAGGTAGAAAGCCAGGAACTGCATGGAACAGAAACCACAGAGTAATTTGACTTTGGGCATACTTCATACAACACTCATGTATGAACAGAACAGCCGATATCAGTGAAATCTGTAAGTTCACATGGCCAGGGTCCCTGTGCCCCTCCATGCCAGGCTCAGTCCCATGAAGGAGGGGCCATCTGTGATGGGAATGAGGAGGGAGAACTGCAGTTGCAGCTCTGACTGAAAACTCAGGTGGCTGATCAAAACTCCAATCATAGATAGGCAGAGACCACACACCAGAGAATCTGGGAGCAGGCAACCCAGTGGGAAGGAGATAGGGCTAGCAAAAATGGCAAAAAAACCCAAAATAAAAGGAGACTTTTTGGAGTTCTGGTGAACATAAAATGGAAAAGGGTAGGGCTCAGGCAGAGTCAGGTTCATATGCAAATCCAGATGGTGAGGTCCCTTGACTGAAAAGCTGAAGAGTCTGTTTCTCTGCTTTCTTGATTGTTCCTTAATGGCCCTAATCTCCCAGTCTCTTAGAATTTCAATATCACATTAGATATGCAAGGTAGGCCCTTCTTTTTTGATCCTTTTCTCTTTTTTGAAAACAATTACTCTAAGAAGCCCATTACAGAAAGACCCAAAGACTTGTAGTTTTAGCCCAGGCAAGAGCAGAGCTAAAATAGCTCTGAGAGGTAAAGCAATAAGTCTAGTGGCTGATAAAATTCACTAAATGCCACAATTCCCCAAGAAAAGGGGGCCATGTGATTACACCCATCTTCCTGGAGGGCTGGAAACACTCCCACCCAGCACCAGTACCACAGCCCAGAGCTGCCCTAAAGAACCCAGTGTGATGGGAAGTGTTTCCAGCAACACATCCACACACCACAACATAGGGTGTGGACAGTAGACTTTCACACACCTGCAGCTAATTGTCCCAGAGCCTGGAAGGCAGAGCTGTGTGAAAAGGGGGATATTAACATGCACCTTTCAGCCATCCTTTCAGCAGACTGGGAACACCCCTACACAGACCTGGAGCCCAGAACTTCCCTTGGGGGGCAATGCTCACCAATGACATAGCACAGTCTTCCCTCAGCAGGGGACCTAGGAGGGAATGGCTTGGAAGAGTGACCTACTTGCAAGTCCCAAGGACCATACAACAATACCAAGGATTTGTGGGTCAGTGGCAGAGACAAACTGTGGCCATACTGACCTGAAGGATTAGACTATTGCAACATCTTTAAATCTCCAGGAACACCAGGGAGATTTGATTATTAAAGCTGCCCTCCCTCCCTAACTGCTCAGACAAATGCCCAATATTCAGGGTGGGAAGCACCAACTACACATGAAAACTTGGTGCACCAGTTGGACCCCACAAGTCTCACACCCTCACTCACCACAAAGACAAAGTTGGGGAGAAATGGCTTGAGGGGAATAGGTGGCTCACCAGATGCCACCTGCTGGTTAGTTAAAGTGTACTCCACAAAGCTGTGGATCTGACAAATTGGAGATAAGTGTTTGAATCAGCCAACATATCCTAAAAGAACCCTATCAAGTTAATCAAATGCCAAGAGGCCAAAACCAACAGAAAATTTTAAAGCATATGAAAAAAACAGATCATATGGATAACCTAAACCAAAACACCAAAATCAAAAGATCAGGGGAGACATAGTACTTGGAGCAACTAATCAAAGAATAAAAGACAAACAATGAGAGCATGGCACAGGATATAAAAGACATGGAGACCCTAGAAGAGCATGAAGAAGAAATTGCAAGAGTAAATAAAAAAAAAGTTGATGTTATGAAAATAAAAGAAACTGTCAACCAAATTAAAAAGATTCTGTTTACTCATAGTACAAGACTAAAGAAAGGTGAACAGTGAATCAGTGACTTCCAGGATGACAATGAAAAATGAAAGAAAAAAAGAAATAATGGGGAAAAAATCAAAATGAACTTTGAGGATATGATAAATAATATAAAATGTCCAAAGATAAGACTCTGGTGTTCCACAAGGGGAAGAAAAGGGTAAAGGTCTTGGAATAGTATTCAAAGAAATTGTTGGGGAAAACCCCAAATCTTCTAAACACCGTAAATGCACAAATCATAAATGCCCAGCAAACTCCAAATAGAATAAATCCAAATAAACATACTGTGAGACATATTCTGATCAGAATATCAAATGCTGAAGAGAAGGAGCAAGTTCAGAAGGCACTAAGAGAAAAGCAATTCACCAATTATAAAGAAAACAGCATAAGACTAAGTGGTGACTAATCAGCAGCCACCATGGAGGTGAGAAGGCAGTGGCATGACATATTTAAAATTTTAAGAGAGAAAATTTGCCAACCAAGAAAGCTTCCAGCAAATCCCTCCTTCAAATTTGAGGGAGGCTTAAATTTTTTCACAAATGCTGAGAGGATTTGCTAACAGGAGACCTGCCCTACTTGAGTCACTAAAGGGAGCCCTACCGACAGAGACACAAACAAAGGAGAGAGAGACGGAGAAAGGTTCAGTACTAAAGAGATTCAGTAGGGGTACATTAGAGGACATTAAGAGAGAGAGGGAAAAATATATCTGACAAACATAAACCAAGGAAACAATGGCTGATTCAAGCAATGCCTTCATAGTAATAACATTGAATATAAATGGATGAAACCCCCAATAGAAAGATATAGTTTAGCAGAATGGAATAAAAAAATGAACCATCAATGTGTTGCATACAAGAGACTCATCTTAGACACAGGGACACAAAGAAATTGAAAGTGAAAGGATGGAAAAAACATTTCATGCAAGCTACAGCCAAATGAAAGCAGGAGTAGCAATATTAATCTCAGGTAAAATAGACTGCAAATGCAAGGATTTATGAGAGACAAAGAAGGCCACTATACATACGAATTAAAGGGGCAATTCAACAAGAAGCAATAATCATAAATGTTTATGCATCCAATCATGTTGCCACAAAATATGTGAGACAAACACTGGCAAAACTAAAGGAAGCAATTGATGTTTCCACAATAATTGTGGGAGAATTCAGCATATCACTTTCTCCTATAGATAGATCAACCAGACCGAAGACCAGCAAGGAAACTGAAAACCTAAATATTCTGATAAACGAATTGGATTTAACAGACATATATAGAACATTACATCCCAAATCACCAAGATACACATTCTTCTCTAATGCTCACAGAACTTTCTCCAGGATAGATCACATGCTGGGACATAAGACAAGCCTCAATAAATATATTAAAAAGTGAAATTATTCAAAGCACATTCTCTGACCACAATGGAATGCAATTGGAAGCCAATAAATATCAGAGACTTAGAAAATACAAAAATACCTGGAGGTTAGACAACATGCTCCTAAACAATCAGTGGGTAATGAAGAAATAGCAAGAGAAATTGCTAAATATATAGAGACAAATGAAAATGAGAACACAACATATCAAAACATATGGAATGCAGCAGAAGCCATACTGAGGGGGAAATTTATAGCACAAAATGCATACATCAAAAGGGAAGAAAGAGCTAAAATCAAAGAAATAATGAATTAAATTTACTTCAACTGGACATTATATTATTTCAAAAACACTATAAATGCCTTTACATTAAAATGTAATGCTACAAGGGACATGAACAAAAATTTGCACACCAGGTTTCATAGTGGCATTATTCACAATTGCAAAATGATGGAAACAACCTAAGTGTCCATCAACTGATGAGGGGATAAATAAACTATATATATATATATATATGAGGAAATATTATGCAGCTATAAGAAGAAATAAAGTCCTGAAGCATGCAACATGAAAGAAACCTTGAGGACTTTATGTTATGTGAAATAAACCAGACACAAAAGGACAAATAGTGTATGGTCTCACTAATATAAACTAATTAAAATGAGCAAATGTATGGAGTTGAAATCTAGAATATAAATTATCAGGAGATAGAACGTGGGTAGAGAATGGGGAGCTGAAGCATAACTTGAGCAGAATTTTTAAAAAAGTTGATTGTAAATGTTTGGAAATGGATAGAGGTGATGGTAGCGCATTACTGTGAGTGATTGACAGCACTGAATTATGGGTGTGATTGTGGTTGAAAGAGAAAGTTGAGGGTCATGTATATCACAAGAAGGAAAGCTAGAGGATAAAACACAGGACACTAAAAGTGAACCATGTTGTGAATGATGACTGGAGTTAATAGTAAAAATATAAGAATGTTTTTCCATGAACTAAAACAATTACATGGTGTTAATAAAAGGGTGGTATGTGGGAAAAAATATAACTAAGGCAAACTAAGGACTATCATTAACAGCAATATTGTAATATTCTTTCATCTATTGCAACAAATAAACAATACCAATGTTAGGTGTCAGTAATGGGGCTATAAGGGCATGGAATTTTTCTTTTTGGAGCAATGAATTGATTCTAGTGATGAATGCACAACTCTGTGAGTATATCAAAAGCCACTGATAGTACACTTTGGATGGATTGAATGGTATGTGAATAAAACTTTTATAAGGAAAAGAACTAATGTAGCAACTGAAGAAGCTAGAAAATGAACAGAAAACCAATCCTAAACCAAGTAGAAGAAAAGAAATAACAAGGATTAAAGCAGAAATAAATGACATAGAGAACAAAAAAAATAGAGACAATAAATAACACCAAAGTTGGTTCTTTGAGAAGATCAACAAGATTGACAAGTGCATAGCTAGACTGAAAAAATAAAAAAGAGGGAAGACTCGTTAAAAAAAATGAAAGAGAAAGATGACATTACTGTGGATCCTGAAGAAAATTAAAAAAATTACAAGAGGATACTATGAATTACTGCATGCAAACAAACTTGATAACATAGAGGAAATGGACAATTTTGTGGAAATATATGAGCAACCTAGACTCACCAGAGAAGAAATAGAAGACCACAACCAAGCAATCACAAGCAAAGAGATCCAGTCATCAAAAAGTTTCCCACAAATAAAAGCCCAGGGTCAGATGGCCTCACAGGGGAATTCTACCAAACTTTCCAAAAAAAACTGACACCAATCTTAAACCCTTTCAAAACATTGAAGAAAATGGAACACTACCTAATACACTTTATGAAGCTAATATTAATCTAATACCAAAACCAGGCAAAGAAGCTACAGAAAAGGAAAACTATAGGCCTATCTCCCTAATGAATATAGATGCAAAAATTCTCAAGAAAATACTTGCAAATTGAATCCAAAGACACATTAAAAAAATCATACACCATGACCAAGTGGGGTTCATTCCAGGCATGCAAGGATGGTTCAACATAAGAAAATCAATCAATGTAATACAACACATTAACAAATCAAAAGAGAAAAATCAAATGATCATCTCAATAGATGCTGAAAAAGCATTTGACAAAATTCAACATCCATTTTTGATAAAATCACTTCAAAAGGTAGGAATTGAAGGAAACTTCTCAATATGATAAAGAGCATATATGGAAATCCCACAGCCACCATAGTACTCAATGGTGAGAGACTGAGAGCCTTCCCTCTAAGATCAGGAATGAGACAAGGATGCCCGCTGTAACCACTATTATTCAACATTGTGCTAGAAGTGCTAGCCAGGGCAACTTGGCAAGACAAAGAAATAAAAGGCATCCAAAATGGATAGGAAGAAGTAGAGCTGTCATTATTTGCAGATGATATGATCTCATATCTGGAAAACGCTAAGAAACTGACAATACAGCTGCTAGATCTAATAAACAAATTCAGCAAAGTAGCAGGATACAAGATTAATGCACATAAGTCAGTAATGTTTCTATATGTTAGAAATGAACAAAGTGAAGAGACACTCAAGAAAAGGATTCCGTTTTCAATAGCAACCAAAATAATCAAGTACCTAGTAATAAACTTAACTAAAGATGTAAAAGACCTATACAAAGAAAACTACATGACTCTACTAAAAGAAATAGAAGGGGACCTTAAAAAGATGGAAAAATATTCTGTGTTCATGGTTAGGAAGACTAAATGTCATTAAGATGTCAATTCTACCCAAACTCATATACAGATTCAATGCAATCCCAATCAAAATTCCAACAATCTACTTTGCAGACTTGGAAAAGCTAGTTATCAAATTTATTTGGAAAGGGAAGTTGCCTTGAATTGCTAAAAACACTCTAAAATAGAAAAACAAAGTGGGAAGATTTACACTTCCTAACTTTAAAGCTTATTTTAAAGCCCTAGTAGTCAAAACAGCATGGTATTGGCCCACAGATAGACATATTGATCAATGGAATCAGATTGAAAATTCAGAAATAGACCCTTAGATCTATGGCTGAGTGATCTTTGATGAGGCCCCCAAACTCACTGAACTGGGACATAACAGTCTTTGCAACAAATGGGGCTGGGAGAGCTGGATATCCATATCCAAAAGAATGAAAGAGGACCCCTAACTCACACCCTACACAAAAATTAACTAAAAGTGAATCAAAGATCTCAATATAAAAGAAAGTACCATAAAACTCCTAGAAGGTAATGTATGGAAACATCTTCAAGACCTTGTATTAGGCAGCCACTTCCTAGACCTTACACCCAAAGCACAAGCAACAAAAGAAAAAGTAGATAAATGGGAACTCCTCAAGCTTAGAAGTTTCTGTACCTCAAAAGAATTTGTCAAAAAGGTGAACAGGCAACCAACTCAATGGGAAAAAAATTTTGGAAACCATGTATCTGACAAAAGACTGATGTCTTGCATATATAAAGAAATCCTACAACTCGATAACAATAGTACAGAGAACCCAATTATAAAATGAGCAAAAGACATGAAAAGACAGTTCTTTGAAGAGGAAATGCAAATGGCCAAGAAACATGAAAAAATGCTCAGCTTCACTAGGTATTAGAGAGACATAAATTAAGTCCATAATGAGATACCATCTCACACCAAATAGAATGGCTGCCATTAAACAAACAAGAAACTACAAATGTTGGAGAAGATATGGAGAAATTGGAACTCTTATTCATTATTGGTGGGGCTGCATAATGGTTCAGCCACTCTGGAAGTCAGTCTGGCAGTTCCTTAGAATACTAGACATAGAGTTACCCTTCAATCCAGCGATTGCACTTCTCAGTATATCCCTGGGAGACCTGAAAGCAGTGACATGAACAGATATCTGCACACCAGTGTTCATAGCAGCATTACTCACAATTGCCAAGAGATGAAAACAACCCAAATGTCCTTCAACACGTGAGTGGATTAAAAAAATGTGGTATATACACATGATGGAATACTACATGGCAGTAAGAAGGAATGATGTCATGAAACATGACAACATGGATGAACCTTGAAGAGATAATGTTGAGTGAAATAAGCCAGGCACAAAAAGAGAAATATTATATACTACCACTAATGTCAACATTGAAAAATGTAAAATAAATGGTTTATAATGTAGAATGCAGGGGAACTAGTGATAGAGAGCAATTAATGGAGGGGGAATGATCACTCAATAAGAACTGATAAGCTATGTGGGTAAAGTCAGCATTCTGAGAATGCCCAGAAATGACTATGGTTTGTTAATTTCTGATGGGTATGGTAGGAACAAGTTCACAGAAATGTTGCTATATTAGGTTATTTTCTTGGAGTAGAGTAGGAACATGTTGGAAGTAAAGTAGTTATTTTAGGTTTAGATGTCTTTTTCTTACTCCCTTGTTGTGTTATGTTGTTTGAAATGGTTTTTTACTGTATGTTTTTTCTTTCCTTTTTGATATAGTTAATTTTTTTAAAAAAGTTAATTTAGAAAAACAATGAAAAACATGCAGAGTCCCCTTGAGGAGCTTGTGGAGAATGCAGGGGTGTTGGGCTTCCCCACCTTGATGGTTTTGTTGTGCTCAGAGACATAGGGGAATGATGGTTTGATTGTCTAAGCCCTGTACCAAGGGACTTGCCCTTGGCAAGGCTGTTGCTGCATAGGATAGTCTAGGCCTCCCTATAATTTTGCCTAAGTGCCCCCTCCCAAATGCCTCTTCATTGCTCAGATGTGGCCATATTTCTGTAGCTAAGCCAACTTGACAGGAGAAATCACTTCCCTGCTCCCTACATGGGATCTGACACCCATGGGAGTTAATCTCCCTGGCAATGTGGAATATGACTCCTGGGAAGGAATCTAAACTGGCATAATGGGATAGAGGACTTCTTGACCAAAAGGGGAATGTGAAATGAAATGAAATAAGTTTCAGTGGCTGAGAGATTCCAAAAGGAGTTGAGAGGTCACTCTGGTGTGCACTCTTATGCACAACATAGACAACCCTTTTTAGGTTCTAATGAATTGGAATAGCTAGCAGTAAATACCTGAAACTGTCAAACTACAACCCAGAATCCATGAATCTTGAAGATGATTGCATAAAAATGTAGCTTATGAGGGGTGACAGTGTGATTGGGGAAGCCATATGGACCACACTCCCCTTTGTCCAGTGTATGGATGAATGAGTAGAAAAATGGGGGCAAGAAAAAGGCACCCAGTGTTCTTTTTTACTTTAATTGTTCTTTTTCACTTTAATTTTTATTCTTGTTATTTTTGTGTGTGTGGTAATGAAAATGTTCAAAAATTAATTTTGGTGATGAATGCCCAACTATGTAATGGTACTGTGAACAATTGAATTTATGCTTTGTATGACTGCATGGTATGTGAATATATCTCAATAAAACTGAATTTAAAAAGTTTATTTATTAGTTTCTGTATACAACTGGGACTTTATGTGCAAATAAACATTGTACTGTCAAGCCACAAGCCTAACACAGCTTAAGTTTTGGTGGTTTCTACAATGAATGCAAAGTATTTGTTCTGCCACTTAATGGGAGCTGATTCAAAGTTTACTAGGTGATCAAAGTTTAAACCTGTGTAGACTTGTTATTTCTAAGCTTTATTTTCTTTCATGAGTTGGAGTACTTTTTTTATCAATTTTAAAGTCAATACCATGCAGACCTAGATATTAGCCAGTCGATGCCACATAGAAGACAAGTTGTGTGTTGTATACTGTAGCATAGCTGGGTATGTTGAAGTAGAGTATCCTGGGATAAAAGAAAAGGTTTTAGATTTTTAAAGGGTCATCTTTCAGGAAAAACTTCTAACTTAAGTCATCAGGAGTGTAGGCATTGCTTTGGCTGACTGCTAGCGAGCTCAGTCTTAGTACCTGTCAAGGGCCATAACATTTGATTTATCAAATTTTATTTCCCCTGCCTTCTAGTTGGTATGAAATCATCCTCAAAGAGTCTGAGATGGGATCTAAGTTAATGTTGTAAATTCATTTTTCAAGTGATACTTGTTTGAAATGACCCATAGAAGGCCTTGTTCTTCAGTGGTAGTGCCAGAACTGAAGTTGGTTCTCTTAAGAGTTTTTTTATTAGAAATTTCCTACATGTAGCCTTTTACATTATATCTATAGTTTGTACTTGGAAATAATCACCGTTTTGTCTTATAGTCATGACTGACTGATTAGTCAGTGCCTAGTGATATCACTTCTAACATTTATCTAAATGTGATGCCAGCCTGATTTCTTAAACTTCAACAGAAATCTAGTGTTGCATGAGCTATTAATATATATTCCATTCAAATTTTTAATTTCAGAAGGAAGTATAAGCTAAACAGATATGGGTAATAGGGCTTATGTGTCAACCTGCCTTTATGTTTCATACAAAAAGCCAAGACATTACATGGAGAATGACACTCTCTTTATATTGACCCTTCAGCAGCATTTGTCAACTGAATGCATTGGCTGTTTGGCCATTGGCCTGTTCTGTTGTCAGTTTTCTTCAACACTTATTGTATAGTCTAGTCAGTCTTTTTATTCCTGTAATATGGGACTTTTCTATCTATCATATTGCTACCTAAAGTTAATAAATTGAAATTATGGCTCCCACACTTCAGCAACATAAAAATGAATAAACACTTTCCCTTGTGTTATCAGGTATAAGGGGGAATTTGGAATTGGATTTTAGGCTTCCACTTCTCATTAAATGTAATTTGAAAATTCTGCCAACTGAGATTCAGTTTCTAATCTATTGAAAGGAAAACAGTTTTTAGTGGAAAGCATTTTAAAGTCTCTTAAGATTGAATATGCACAAATGTTAAATAATTGAAATAAAATTGTCCTGCCAAAAAAGTATTTTTAAAATTTATGCCTAAAAACCTTTGAAATGCATCAGAATACCAAGATCTCATTCTTTACCCTACATTTCATGTTAAATAAAGTTAAGTTGGGTTGTTTAAATAAATTGATCAGACAGGCTAAATTAGATAGTGTGCCACATAAAAATTAGATTTTGGATAAAATAAACCTTTCCTCCTTGGTCTCACATAGAAATTAAAGTTTTAAAATACGTATTACCTTTTACCTTCTGTTCTGATTCACCTTAGTCCAAATGAGATCACTCTTATTTGTATTTTTAATTGAAGTCTAACCCTTTTTCAGTTTCTTCAATACTTGCTGCATGAGTTTTCTTTTAGAATTATTGCAGCTCTTTCGTTACTTCTAGAGCTGGGCAAATTTATCCCTGAGTCTTAGGTGTCATAAAGATATTTAAAGTTCCAGGGGCTTACTTGGTTGGTTACATTTAAAAAGTAAAGCATTTTAAATTTAGAAATAGCAACTAAGATTTAAGAACAAATGTGAATAGAGAGGAGTGGAAGCTAAGTAGTCCCCCTGGAACAACTACAAAAAAACAGAAACAACTAGTAAATAATCCAGAATAACTGCAGGGGGACAAACAAGACGATCCACTCATCATACACCAACCTGAATTGGGAGGAATGCCTGAGAACACAGCATAAAATCTGTAAGTAAAACCTGCGGATCCAAGTCTTGAGACCCCCTCCCCCATAGCCCAAGCTGCAAAGCCTCACGGTGCCAGAGAGAAGCTCTCTCCCAGCAAGTGAATATAGCTCAGCTGAGCTCCAGCTGGGGTTTTAAGTAGCAAGTGTGAACTGCTCACTACAGGTACACATCCCCAAAAAACAGAGGCTTTGTGTGATGACCGACCTTGGAGAGCCGGAGGGTCACCTTGGACTGGGTCTGAAGGGGACTCTCTGTTTCTTTTTTTGGCTCAGTGGAGAAAGCCCCAGTCATATTCAGTTTCCAGGGCTGTGACTCCGGGAAGAGTGGAGACTGCACAAGCAGAGAGCGAGACCATTGAAATGCTAATGACCTCCACCTGGGGGCTCTGTCTTCTCTAGGAGGAAAGGGGTGGGGCCCTTTCCATTCAGAACCAGACCCCAGAGCCTAGGGGAACATAGCCATACCTCCTCACACCAGTCAAGAATTATAGGCTAACAGGCATCACCTGCTGGGCAGAAAAGCACAGTGACCTGAGGCATCACAGGGTGGAGCAATTTTCTAAAACACACCCACAGGGAAACCAGATACTGAATATTTCTTCCCTCTGGGAACTGAGCCTGTTCTGGTCTGGGAAAACCTGATTTGGATAACCAAGGAAACCATGCCTAGACAACAGAAAATTACAAACTACACTAAGAAAAACAAAGTTATGGCCCAATCAAAGGAACAAACGTACACTTCAACTGAGATACAGTAATTTAAACTAATGCTAAATCAAATCAAAAAGTTCAGAGAAGATACTGCAAAACAGATAGAGGCTGTAAAGGAAGCACTGGGCATATATATGGCAGAAATCAAAAGTTCAAAAAAACAACCAGTAGAATATATGGAAATGAAAGACACAACACAAGAGATGAAAGACACAATGGAAACATACAACAGCAGATCTCAAAAGGCAGAAGAAAACACTCAGGAACTGGAGAACAAAACACCTGAAAGCCTACATGCAAAGGAGCAGATGGAGAAAAGAATGAAAAAATATGAGCAACGTCTCTGGGAACTGAAGGATGAAAGAAAGTACAATAATGTACATATCATTGGTGTCCCAGAAGGAGAAGACAAGGGGAAGGGGGCAGAAGCAATAATAGAGGAAATAATTAATGAAAATTTCCCATGTGTTTTGAAAGACATAAAATTACAGATCCAGAAGCACAGCGTACTCCAAACAGAAGAGATATGAATAGGCCTACGCCAAGACACTTAATAATCAGATTATCAAATGACAAAGACAAAGAGAGAATCCTGAAAGCAGCAAGAGAAAAGCGATCCATTACATACAAAGGAAGCTTAATAAGACTATGTGCGGATCTCTCAGCAGAAACCATGGAGGCAAGAAGGAAGTGGTGTGATGTATTTAAGATACTGAAAGAGAAAAACCGCCAACCAAGAATCCTATATCCAGCAAAGCTGTCCTTCAAATATGAGGGAGAGCTCAAAATATTTTCTGACAAACAGACAATGAGAGACTTTGTGAACAAGACACCTGCCCTACAGGAAATACTAAAGGGAGCACTACAGGGTGATAGAAGACAGGAGTGTGTGGTTTGGAACACAATTTTGGGAGATGGTAGCACAACAATGTAAGTACACTGAACAAAGATAACTATGAATATGGATGAGAGTGGAAGGTGCGGAGCATGTGAGACACCACAAGAAAAGAGGAAAGATAAAGACTGGGACTGTGTAACTTGGTGAAAGCTAGAGTATTCAACAATTGTGATAAAATGTACAAATATGTTCTTTTACGAGGAAGAACAAGCAAATGTCAACCTTGCAAGGTGTTGAAAATGGGGAGGCATTGGGGGAGGGATGCAATCAGCATAAACTAGAGACTGTAACTAATAGAATCATTGTATTATGCTTCCTTTAATGTAACGAAGGTTATATACCAAGGTAAATGCAGATAAGAGGGGGGGATAGGGGAGGCATGTTAGACACTTGACATTGGTGATATTGTCTGATTCTTTATTCTACTTTGATTTAAGGTTATTTTTCCTTTTGCTACTTCCTAGCTGTCATTTTTTTTCCTCTTTCTTTTGTCTCTCTACCTTCTTTAACTCTCCCTCCTGTCTTGTGGAAGAAATGTAGATGCCCTTATATAGATAGTGGTGAAGATGGTGAACATAAAAATGTATGACCATGCAGAGAACCATTGATTATTTACTTGGGATGGATTGTATGGTGAGTGAACAAAACCATATTAAAAAAAAATGGGTTGATGACAAAACCTTGAGGGCAATATACTGAGTGAAATAAGCCAGACACATAAGGACAATTATGGCAGGGTCACACTGATAGGAATTAATTATAATATGTAAACTCATAGACATGAAATGTAAGGTGCCAAGATATAGGACGAGGTTTAAGAATGGGGAGTGGTTGCTTAGTATGAGCAGAATGTTCAACTAGGATTAACTTAAATGTTTGGAAATGAACAGGGGTGTTGGTAGCAAGATGTGAGAATAACAGTGCCGAATGGTGTGTGAACGAGGTGGAAAGGGGAAGCTCAGAGTCATATATGTTACCAGAAGGAAAGTTGGAGGTCAAAAGATGGGAATGTATAAAACTGAATCCTATGGTGGGCAATGTCCATGATCAACTGTACAAATACTAGAAATCGCTTCCATGAACCAGAACAAGTGTATGACAATACAATTAGAAGTTAATAATAGAGGGGCATATAGGGAAGAACTATATACCTATTACAAACTATATACTACAGTTAGTAGTATTTCAACATTTTTTCATAAACAGTAACAAATGTACTATATCAATACTAGGAGTCAACAATTGAGGGGGGTTGGTTAGGGATAGGGGAGGATTAGAGTTTCCTTTTCTTTTTTTCTTTTTTCATCTTTCACTTTATTTCTTGTATGGAGTAATGAAAAGTTTCTAAAACTTGAACAAAAATTAAGTCTGATGGATGCACAGCTGTATGAGGGTACCCAGGGGCAAGTGATTGTACACTTTGGGTCTTTGGATAATTGTATGGTATCTGAACAACCTCGATAAAAATTAAAAAATAAATAAATAAAAATAAAAAATAATAGCTTAAAAAAAAAAGAAAAAAGAACAAATGTGAAGCTGCAAGAGCTTACTATCTAGGCCTTACTTATTTTATGAGCATTTTCCAAATGAAACTATTTTTTAGAAACAACACATTTGATAATTAATATGTATTGAAGTTATTAATCAAAGATAATAGAAAATTTTTTCTCATTTTACATTTACTTTTTTTCTAGGGTTATTTTACTAGCAGGTAGAACTTAATTTATATATTTGCCTTGCTTTTCTTTGCTTAAAGTCTTTTTGTGCTGAAGATGAAATTTTGACCTGTAGTTGAGCATATGAACTTTCATGGAGACATCAGAGTAAAATAATATGACAAGGACATTTTATTGTTTTTTGTGACAAGTAATAGTCATCAAAGAATTTAATTGTTTTAATTAAGCATAACTAACAACATTGTGCTGTTGTCTAAAATTCTGCAGCTCAGTATTCAGGAATATCATAGATATAACATTATTAAATGTTCAGAAATTTATTTTATACAATCTCTAAATATTTATATGAACAATATTTTATCAATGCAAATTCAACTATTAGAAGTTTATAAAATCTGTTTTATTTGACAAGATTTTGCACAATTCATAGTTAACAAATGAACTTTATTTCTTGCACTTATATTTTCAAAAGATGAAAGAACAAATCCTCTATTATTGTCTAGGGATGCTCTGGAAAACCTTAAAGACAGTTTGAAATAAAAGAATTTCTCCAGGGTTTGACTTTGAGCTGAACATTATGTTAAACAGGAAAATGGGTTATTGTGAAACAATATTTCATTCCTTATTTACTAAAGTTCAGGAAAATACACAGCTCTTTTAAGTGAGAGGACTTGTTTCTCTTAAACAAGGACATGATAAAGCCAACAAAGTACAAAAAGTTATTCTGATAAAACACAGAATTTTTGCCTTAATATTGATTATTCAAAAAGAATCCTTTCTAAAAACAGACCAATAATTTAATAAGTTTGTCACTTTAATGGATAGAAAACTGAATTCCAGTCTTGCATTTGTAGATTATTTGAAACTAAGGCTTTTAAAATTTTGTAGATAGAATTATCAAATCTTACCTAACTTTGACCTCAAGAAATAAATCTTTTTTCCAGAAATGTTCTGCACTTGCTATAGTCATTCATGTTTGGTCCCAGATTTTTTTCTTTCTCATTCTGTAACAACTAGTCATTTTACTTTAAGACAAAACTACTCTTTCTTCAATAAAACACATACTGCATACTTGACATACTTAAGTTACCAAGTTACAGGGTTTTGTTTTAAGGTGATAAAAAATTTTGGAGATATATATATAGGTGATAATTGCACAGCACTGAGAATGTACTAAATAGCCCCATATTGTACACCATAATAAGTTTATGTTATGTGAATTTTAGTCCAATAAAAAATAAAAATAATTCCTTATGAAAATGAAATAGAAGAAACAAATGGAAATTCTGGAGTTTAAAATTAAATAATTGAAGGGGCAGGGCAAGATGGCAGAGTGGTGAGTTGTTGAATTTACTCTGTCTTATAGGGAAGCTGGTAATTGCCCAGGAACTGTATGAAACAGTGTTTCAAGTGTCTCTAGTGACCAGTCATACATCATACACAAGTTTGGAACTGGAGGAAAAGCTGAGATCACAGAGAACATTGTAAGTTCTCCTGACCAGCATTCTGGTGCCCCTCCCCACCCAGACCATGTGGACTATATTTCAGCTGGCTCCCTGAAAGGAAGAAAAACAATATGCTGAGGGCAGGAAAGGGGACTCAACCCAGCCTCAACTTAAGAACTAATTAAATAATTTTTGGAGCTGGGGTTGCCAAAGAAGACCTGGGTTCTGAGAAGGGGGGCACATAAAATGGGCACCCATTCTCTGGCTTCAAAAAAGCTTTTTTTGCTTCCTACATTTGTCCCTTCTCCTTTCTCACTGACTCTGTATTTTTTTGCACTTCAATAGCCCCCAGCAGGGGTGGAATTGAAGCAGTTGGAGAGTAATTATCAGACAATAGTCCAAAGTGTATCTTTGAATGCTCTATTCTGACACTGACAAAACTTCCAGGCTAAGGAAAGGCATTTAAAAGGGTCTTCTTTTCTTTTCTTGTTTTTTAATTTAAAAGTACTATAAATGGTTATTTTCTATCAGACAGCCCAGGTTGAAGGTCTAGGCTGGTCTTGGGGGTAGACACAGTACCCAGAACTTATTTGAATTTCAGATTCACTTCTGAAGAAGATCTCTATCCCAGTCTTTAATTGGCAACTCAAGCTGACCAAGGAATTAAGCTGAAGTTGCTCGAAAGAACAGAGGGGAGAAGGGAGTAGTGTCATTAGGAAACAGATGGAGTTCTGAGGATTGGGAGAGTGGAGGGAGGTCCAGCTCAATTGGCAGCCCTCCTTCTAGGAACTCAGACCCCAGGGACTGGAATTCAGATTCCAGATTCAGTCAGCCATGCACCTCACAGACTCAGAGTCTGCACTCCACTTCCTTACACTGGTGGGTGAACTGCAGACTGGAAAGTGCCACCTGCTGGACAGGATAGGTAAAGAACAGAGTCTAAAGACCTCACAGGAGTATCTCAAACTCAGGGAAATTCCATATCTTTCCCATGAGACCTGGGCCTCTCTAGACTGGGAAAACCTGACTGGGGTCAACCATACCTGAGGAGACATTCTCACAAAAAGGCTACATAGAGACAGGGCAAGAAACAGAAAAACAAGAGGAGAAAAGTTCAATTAACTAAATAGAACCTAAGTTACAGGTCTATAATAAGTTTTACTGAACAACAAAGATTAGAGAACAAAACCACCAATAAGAAACCCCTAGGTGAATGAGTGAAAACAAGCTCCAGAATAAACTAATCAATAAAATTAGATGGTTAGACAACTTAAGATAATGAACCATACTAGGAAACATGAAAATATGGATCAGCCAAAGGAACAAACTAATATTTCAACCAAGATACAGGAGTTGAGGCAACTAATGCTAAATCAATTTAATAACTGAGGGAAGATATGGCAAAAGAGATGAAGGAAATAAAGAAGACACTGGATGACCATAAAGAAGAATTTGTAAACTTGAAAAAAACAAATGGCAGAACTTATGGGAATGAAGGCCACAATGGAGGAATGGAAAAACACAATGGAGAGACACAACAGTAGATTTGAACAGGGAGATGAAAGGATCAGTGAATTGGGAGACAAGAAACTTAAATTCATACACACAAAAAACAGATGGTGGAAAAAATGGGGAAATATGAACAGGATATTAAGGAGCTGAGTGACAGCATGAAGCACACAGATACATGTGTAATGGGTATCTTGGAAGGAGAGGAGAGGGGAAAAGGGACAGAAAGAATAATAGAAGAAATATTCACTGGAAATTCCCAACACTTATGAAAGAGAATTTCAGATTCAAGAAGTACAGTTCACCCCAAACAGAATAGATCTGAATAGAACTGCAAGACACTTACTGATCAGATTGTCTGATGTCAAAGGCAAAGGGAGGATTCTGAAAGCAGCAAGAGAAAAACAATCCATAACATACAAGGGAAGCTCAATAAGACTATGCACAGATTTCTCTGCAGAAACCATGGAGGTAAGAAGACAGTGGTATGATATATTTAACATATTGAAAGAAAGGAATTGCCAACCAAGAATTCTATATCCAGAAAAACTGTCTTTAAATAATGAGGAAGAGATTAAAATATTTTCAGACAAAAGACACAGAGAGTTTGTGAATAACAGACCAGAACCAGAAGAAATACTAAAGGGAGTCCTACAGACTGATAGAAAAAGACAGGAGAGAGAGAGTTGGAGAAGAGTACAGAAATGAAAATTATTAGTAAACGTAAAAGGAGAGAGAGGTAAAAATAAGATATGGCATATAAAATCCAAAACACAAAATGGTAGGAGAAACTACTGGCATTACAGTAATAACACTAGATGTTCATGGATTAAACTCCCCAATAAAAAGAATGGCAGAATGGATTAAAAAACAGGATACATCTATATGCTATCTACAAGAAACTCACTTTAGACACAAGGACAAAAATAGACTGAAAGTGAAAGGTTTGAAAAAGATATTTCACACAAAAAACAACCAGAATAAAGTAGAAATAGCTATATTAAAATCAGACAAATTAGACTTCAAAGTAAAACAATTAAAGGGACAAAGAAGGACACTATATATTAATAAAAGGGTCAATTCATCAAGAAAACATAACAATCATGAATATTTATGCACCAAGCTAGATTGCCCAAAAATTCAAGAGACAAACACTGAGAACAGCGAAAGGAATAGATACCTCTACAGTTATAGTTGGAGACTTCAATACACCACTCTCATCAATGGATAGAACATTTAGAGCATCTAGAAAGAAGATCAATAAAGAAAAACAGATGTTGAATTGTATGACAAATGAATTGAATTGTATAACAAATGAACTGGACTTGGCAGACATTTATAGAACATGACAATAACAACAGGATATACTTTTTCTCAAGTGCTCATGGAACATTCTTTAGGATAGACCACAAGTTGAGTCACAAAGCAAGTCTCAACAAATTTAAAAATACTGATATTATACAAAACATTTTCTCATACTGTAATGGAATGAAGTTGGAAATACATAACAGGCAGAAGATCAGAAAATTCACAAATATATGGAGGCTAAACAACACCCTCTTAGAAAACCAGTGGTTAAAGAAGAAATTACAGGAGAAATTAGTGAATACGTCTAGGCAAATGACAATGAAAACACAACATATCAAAACTTAAGGGATGCAGCAAAGGCAGTAATGAGAGGGAAATTTATTGCCCTAAAGGTCCACATTAAAAGAGAATAGAGTCAGGCAAGATGGCGGCATAGAGAGGAGTGGAAGCTAAGTAGTCCCCCTGGAACAACTACAAAAAACCAGAAACAACTAGTAAATAATCCAGAATAACTGCGGGGGGACAAACGAGACCATCCATTCATCATACACCAACCTGAATTGGGAGGAATGCCTGAGAACACAGCATAAAATCTGTAAGTAAAACCTGCGGAACCAGGTCGGGAGACCCCCTCCCCCATAGCCTGAGCTGCAAAGCCTCGTGGTGCCAGAGAGAAGCTCTCTCACAGCAAGTGAATATAGCTCAGCTGAGCTCCAACTGGGGTTTTAAGCAGCGAGTGTGAACTGCTCACTACAGGTACGCAGCCCCAAAAAACAGACAGAGGCTTTGGGTGACGACTGACCTGGGAGAGCCGGAGGGTTGTCTTGGACTGGGTCTGAAAGGGACTATCTGTTTCTTTTTTGGCTCAGTGGAGAAAGACCCAGTCATTTTGTTTCTAGGGCTGTGACTCTGGGAAGGGTGGAGACAGCACAAGCAGAGCGAGACCATTGAAATGCTAATGTCCTCCACCTGGGAGCTCTGTCTTCTCTAGGAGGAAAGGGGTGGGGCCCTTTCCATTCAGAACCAGACACCAGAGCCTGGGGGAACAGGGCCATACCTCCTCATGCCAGTCAAGAATTATAGGCTAACAGGCATCACCTGCTCTGTAGAAAAGCACAGTGACTCAAGGCACCAAAGGGTGGAGCAATTTTCTAAGACACACCCTCAGGGAAACCAGATACTGAATATTTCTTCCCTCTGGGACCTGAGCCTGTTCTGGTCTGGGAAAACCTGATTTGGATAACCAAGGAAACCATGCCTAGACAACAGAAAATTACAACCTACACTAAGAGAAACAAAGTTATGGCCCAGTCAAAGGAACAAACGTACACTTCAACTGAGATACAGGAATTTAAACAACTAATGCTAAATCAATTCAAAAAGTTTAGAGAAGATAGTGTAAAAGAGAAAGAGGCTGTAAAGGAAGCACTGGACATGTATACGGCAGAAATCAAAAGTTCAAAAAACCTACTAGTAGAATCTATGGAAATGAAAGGCACAACAAAAGAGATGAAAGACACAGTGGAAACATACAACAGCAGATCTCAAGAGGCAGAAGAAAACACTCAGGAACTGGAGAACAAAACACCTGAAAGCCTACACGCAAAGAAGCAGATGGAGAAAAGAATGAAAAAATATGAGCAACGTCTCTGGGAACTCAAGGATGAAAGAAAGTACAATAATGTACATATCATTGGTGTCCCAGAAGGAGAAGAGAAGGGAAAGGGGGCAGAAGCAATAATAGAGGAAATAATTAATGAAAATTTCCCATCTCTTATGAAAGACACAAAATTACAGATCCAAGAAGTGCTGCATACTCCAGACAGAAGAGATATGAATAGGCCTATGCCAAGACACTTAATAATCAGATTATCAAATGTCAAAGACAAAGAGAGAATCCTGAAAGCAGCAAGAGAAATGCAATCCATTACATACAAAGGAAGCTTAATAAGACTATGTGCGGATCTCTCAGCAGAAACCATGGAGGCAAGAAGGAAGTGGTGTGATATATTTAAGATACTGAAAGAGAAAAACCGCCAACCAAGAATCCTGTATCCAGCAAGGCTGTCCTTCAAATATGAGGGAGAGCTCAAAATATTTTCTGACAAACAGACAATGAGAGACTTTGTGAACAAGACACCTTCCCTACAGGAAATACTAAAGGGAGCACTATAGGGTGATAGAAGTCAGGAGTGTGTGGTTTGGAACACAATTTTGGGAGATGGTAGCACAACAATGTAAGTACAGTGAACAAAGGTAACTATGAATACGGTTGAGAGAGGAAGATGGGGAGCATGTGAGACACCACAAGAAAGGAGGAAAGATAAAGACTGGGACTGTGTAACTTGGTGAAATCTAGAGTATTCAACAATTGTGATAAAATGTACAAATATGTTCTTTTACGAGGGAGAGCAAGCAAATGTTAACCTTGCAAGGTGTTAAAAAAGGGGAGGCATTGGGGGAGGGATGCAATCAGCATAAACTAGAGACTGTAACTAATAGAATCATTGTATTATGCTTCCTTTAATGTAACGAAGGTGATATACCAAGGTGAATGCAGATAAGAGGGGGGGATAGGAGAGACATGTTAGACACTTGACATTGGTGATATTGTCTGATTCTTTATTCTACTTTGATTTAAGGTTATTTTTCCTTTTGCTGCTTCCTAGCTGTCATTTTTTTGTTTCCTCTTTCTTTTGCCTCTCTACCTTCTTTGACTCTCCTTCCTGCCTTGTGGAAGAAATGTAGATGCTCTTGCTTAGTATGAGCAGAATGTTCAATTTGGATGAACTTAAATGTTTGGAAATGAACAGGGGTGTTGGTAGCAAGATGTGAGAATAACTAACAGCACCAAATGGTGTGTGAACAAGGTGGAAAGGGGAAGCTCAGAGTCATATATGTCACCAGAAGGAAAGTTGGAGGTCAAAAGATGGAAATGTATAAAACTGAATCCTATGGTGGGCAATGTCCATGATCAACTGTACAAATACTAGAAAAACTGTACAAATACAACTTCCATGAACGAGAACAAATGTATGACAATACAATTAGAAGTTAATAATAGAGGGGCATATAGGGAAGAACTATATACCTATTACAAACTATATACTACAGTTAGTAGTATTTCAACATTTTTTCATAAACAGTAACAAACGTACTATATCAATACTAGGAGTCAACAATTGAGGGGGGTTGGTTAGGGATAGGGGAGGTTTAGAGTTTCCTTTTCTTTTTTTCTTTTTTCATCTTTCACTTTATTTCTTGTATGGAGTAATGAAAAGTTTCTAAAAATTGAACAAAAATTAAGTGTGATGGATGCACAGCTGCATGAGGGTACCCAGGGGCAAGTGATTGTACACTTTGGATCTTTGGATAATTGTATGGTATTGGAACACTCTCAATAAAAATAAAAAAAAAGAGAATAGAGAGTAAAACTTGAGGCATTAGCTGTTTACCTGAAGAAACTAGAGGAAGAACAGAAAACAAGCCCCAGAGCAAAGAGAAGGGAAGAAACAATAAAGATTAGAGCAGAAGTAAATTAAATTGAGAACAGGAAAACAATAGAGAGATTTAACAAAACCGAAAGTTCATTCTTTGAGAAAATCAATAAAATTGATGACCACTAGCTAGTCTAACAACAACAAAAAGATAGCAGATGCGAATAAATACAATCAGAAATGTGAAAGCAGACATGACTAGTGACCCTACAGAAATAGATAATGAGAAGATTCTATGAGCAACTATATGCTAATAAACTAGAAAACAGGCAAAATAGACAACTTCCTAGAAAAGCATAAACAACCAAAATTGATTCAACAAAAATAGATGGCCTCAACAAACCAATCACAAGTCAGTCATCAAAAAACTCCCAAAAAGGAAAAGCCCAGGGCCAGAAAGAGGGCTGGTATTTGGGAAAAAAACGTAATCAAAGAAAACTGTAGTCTATGCTTAACTGTAACATTGTAATATGCTTCCATTAAACGTAACACAGGCAATATACTAAAGCTAAATGTGCATGAGAGGGAGATATAAGGGAGGAATATGGGATTCTTGGAAGTGGTGTTTTCTGACCATACTATTATATTGTTCTTATGACATTTTATTTTTCTTTCTATTATCTTTTTTATTATTGCTAAAAAACTTTATTTGGTTGTATTCAATATGTTCAATTGCTAATGGTGGTGATAAATATACAACTTTATGATGATACCATGAACAACTGACTGTACACTATAGATAAATGTATGGCATGTGAATGTGTCTCTATAAAATTGTAAGAAAAAATATAAATGGGGTAAAATTGTTGGAGAAAACATGGAAAGAAGGATGTACCTATCTATTGATGAGGAGGCAGAATGGGGTAGCCTTTATGGAGGTCAGTGTGGTGGTTTCACAAGAAGCTAAGTATGTGGGGGCCATAAGGTCCTGCAACCTCATTATGAGGAATGTACTTGGAAGATTTGAGAGCAGAGACATGGATGGACATTTGCACACTGGTGTTTATGGAGGCAGTATTCATGATTTTCAATGGGTGGAGATGGCCTAATGGTACATACACTGAGGAACAGAATGGTGAAGTGTGGTGTATGCAGGCAATGGAATATTGTGCAACTATGAGAAGGAGTGAAGCTATGAGAGACATGCAAGAAGGTGCATGGGTTGTGTAGACAAAATTTTGAGTGAAGTATGCTAGATACATAGGCAAACACTATAAAACCTCACCACTATGGGCTAACTACAATGTGTAAACTCAGAATGGAATCTTAGAGCATAGCCTAATGGGAATGATTATAGTAATTGTCCCTAGATTGTGAGCTCTCTGAGCAATCAAATCTATTCCTGAACTGTAATGGCTTCTCCAAATACTGAGATGCTGATCCCTTTGTGTATAACCTGATTTGTCTCTGGAACATTGGGTATCTGTGTGACACCTGAAACTCAGAGCTAGAACTTGGCAGATATGATTGTCAGTATTAGCACATACAGTAACTGTTAAGAAAAAAAGCTGAAAAAGAACCCAGACTTCAATTAGAGATATGAATGAAGCAGATCTGATTAAGACTAGGGCAAATCAGGCCAAAGGGTAAAGGTTGAAACTGACTGTGTGTTAAAACTTCAACTTCCATGTGAGACCAAGGGAAGAGATGTCCATTTGGTACAGGATCTATATTTTCTAAGTAGTATAACTTCTAGTCAGTTTGTTCAAACACCAAAATTACATGGAACTTTGAATAGGAAATGAGATACGGTAGGTTTGTATAGGTTAGAGCAGAATAGTGACACTTCCCAAAGTAATTTGGTGGAGAATAAAAATACATATGCAGGGCCTCCCTGAGGAGCTTGGGGAAAATGTGGAAGTGTTGGACTTCCCCACCTGGATTGTTGCTGATGTTCTCACAAACATTGTGTACTGGCAGTTTGATGTGCAGAGCCCTCTATCATGAGACTTGCCCTTATGAAGCTTGTTACTGCAAAGGAAAAGCTAAACATTAACATAATTGTGCCTAAGAGTCTCCCCCTGAGTGCCTCTTTGTTGCTCAGATGTGGCCTCTCTTTAGCTAAGCCAACTTGGCAGGTGAACTAACTGCCTCCCCACTATGTGGGATCTGACTCCCAGGGGTGTAAATCTCCCTGGCAATGCAGGATACCATTCCCAAGGATGAATCTGTACCCAACATCATGGGATTGAGAACATCTTCTTGACAAAAAGTGGGATGAAAATTAAATAAAATCAAGTTTCAGTGGCTGAGAAATTCCAAATGGAATCAAGAGGTCACTGTGGTGGGCACACTTATGCAGTATATAGATAAACCTTTTTAGGTTTTTATGTATTGGCATAGCTAGAAGTAAATACCTGAAACTATCAAACTGCAACCCAGTTGCCTTGACTCTTGAAGATGATTGTATAACAATGTAGCTTACAAGTGGTGACAGTGTGATTGTGAAAATCCTGTGGATCACACTTCCTTTGTCCAGTGTATGGATGGATGAGTAGAAAAATGTGGACAAAAACTAAATGAAAAATAGGGTGGGATGGGGGTTGTGATTTGGGTGTTCTTTTTTACTTTTATTTTTTGTTCTTAGTCTAATACTTTCTGGTATAAAGCAAATGTGCAAAAATAGGTTGGGGTGATGAATGCATAACTATAGGATGGTACTGTGAACAGTTTATTGTACACCATAGATGATTGCATGGTTTATGAATATATCTCAATAAAACTGAACTTAATTGATAAAATAGATTGGGGTTATGAGTGCACAACTATATGATGATACTGTGAAAAGTTGATTGTACACCATGGATGATTGTATGGTATGTGAATATATTTCAATAAAACTGAATTTCAGTAAAAGAATTAAATAACTGAAATAAAAAAAATTCCATATTATATTCCAATTAATAGAAGAAAAAGATAGTGTTTTTGGTAGTAGACAATAGAAATGCTTAAATCTGAAGCATGTAGACAATAAAAAATTTAAAAAGGTAAAATCTAATAACCATGCTATTAGTAAAAAGTGATAGGCTCCTAAACTTCCACAATAAAATGTTGTCAAGCTTTTTGCATGTTTGAAAATTTACAAGATTGTTGGAAAGTAGAGTAATAATTTTATGAAAAATACAGCATATATCCTATCTAATTGGGAATTATTGAGTATTTTTCCCCTTGGTAAAGAAGATAAGCCTAACAATTACACACTGTATGAAATATTGTCTTGGTGTTCTTACCCAGCACAATAAGAAAAGTATTATTGATTGTTTTACAAATGGATAGGTAAAATTTAAATTGTTATGCTTTCTCTGATAACATGATTTTGTATGTAAAAAATTCAAGGCATTTTCATTAAGTGGGTTTTGTAAAATTGGAGGATTCCAGGCAAAATACACTAAGTTTTATATACTAAAAACAACAATTACCAACTGATAAAATACTATAAATATAGCATATAAACATATCAAATATATAGGATTTAATCTAATGAAAACTATACTGAATTTATGAAAACTAGAAATCAATGCTGAGAAAAATTAAAGAAGACTCAAAACTAGAGAGATCCAATAAATACTTAGAAAAAGGCTGATTGTTAAAATATAAATTCTAACCAAATTAATCAATTCAATACAATCTGAATTTTAAAATACAGTAGTTTCCCTATGTTTGTTTCTTCATTTCTGTATCTGTGCATATTTTAAAACAAATTTTAGGCATTTTAAAAACTTAGAGGAATTTCTAGAGTCTAAAATAACCACTTCAATTTTGAAGAAGGATAAAGTTGGGAACTTATAGCACCAGATTTTAAGCTAAATAATTAAGGTCATGCAGTATTGGAAAGACTGACAAGTAGATCAATGGAATAGAATAGATAGTGCAGAAATAGACCCACAGATATACAATTCCCTGATTTAAAAAAGGGCATCAATATAATGTCAAGGGCAAAATAAGGATCTTTTCAATAAATGTTAAGGGAAAACAGTTAAAAAATTTAAAACTTCATGCTCTGAAAATTGCTAAAATTAGTATGATATAGATCATAGATAAATATTTTACCTATTGTGAAAAGAAATAAATAATGGTCATGCAAAAACTCTGCAGAAGAGTATTTTCCTGATTTGCATTTGCATGATTTCTTAATCATAATTCAAATGGTACCAACCAGAAAATAAAAACAAATTTAAAATGGACTTCATTAAAATTCTGAATTCATTGAACAAAAGCATTAGAGAAAAATGCAAATGAAAGCTTGTTTAGATATCATACAAAATAGTACATAACAATAGACTCAAATCCAATATAGGAACAACTCTTACAACACATTCAATAATAAAATGGACAAAAGTTTGGAAGAGGAGTTTCACAAGAGAGAATATTTATTTTCTCCATAACCAATGAAAAGGTTCTCAGCATGATGACTTATTTTGGAAATCAATATTAAAACCACTGTCAAATACAATTATACACTCTCTCTGCTAAAGTATTAAGGAATCTTAATTGAATTCTGCTAAAGTATTAAGGAATTCTGCTAAAGTATTAAGGAATCTTAATTGAATTTTGCTGAAGTATTAAGGAATCTTAATTGAATTCTCATACGTTGTTTATGGCCATGTAAAATGGAGCAGCCACTTTGGAAAACAACTTGTCATTACTTATTATGGTAAAACAAACATCCACTTTATGATCTAGCTATTTGTCTTCCACAAACTCAAGATAAATTAGTGATTATGTCCACCAAATTATAAGAATAACCCTTTCCATGAGATATTTATTTTTCCTATGAGTCAAAATAGGGTGACAACCCATGTATCAGTAGAATAGATAAAATATGGATAATTCTTATAATTGATTACCCCTGGCAATGAAAATGATTTTTTTAAAAAAACATAGGTATCCACATAGAAGAATGAAATAAATATATGGTGAGCAACAGGAGTCAGCTACAAAAGAGAACCTTTTTTATAGATTGATGATATTTTTATATACTTTGAGCTTTCATGTGAATTAATGAGAGAAATTACAATAATGGTTACATATGGGAGATATTGATATTCAGGAACAAAGACATAGTGAGACAAACAATAGCAGAGAAAACCTACCACCATTGAGATCACAGTACAAAACAGGAAATGTTAACAGATTTTCTTCAGGCTGAAAGAAAGCAATCCCACATGGAAGCAGTGGACTCAGCAAAGAATCAAGAGCATCAGGAAGGATAAATGTGTGGGTTCATAAAGTGGTAGAAATATTGTTAGCATAAAACATTCAAAAATGATAGTAAACTTAAAAATAAAGTATACAAATATGGCTAAAAGTTTCTAGAAGAGGAAAAGTAAAAATGAAAATATATTTTATGACTCTGATAAAGAAAATTAGGACAAGGAAAAGTTGGAAAAATATTTGACAAAAATCATAATCATAGAGAGAAACCCAACAGGTAACAGTAATTATATTAAATGGAAATTAACTAAATTGTATTAAATGGAAATAAACTAAAAAAAATTAAAACCTAAATATTTTCAGTGGATTAAAAAATAATATAATTAAAAGATGTTGAGAAGTAACAGTTAAAGAAAAAATATATATTGAAAGTAAAACATAAAACAAGGTAGTAATAAAAAGATTTATAATGAAGGAAAGACAGGCTATGTGTCTGAATTAAAAGCAATTTTGCATTATAAAGGGATTGGCTCAATAGGAAGACACAATTCTAAATTTGGGTGTACCTGATAACAGAGTCTCAAAATGTATAGTGCATAATGTGACATATTACAAAAGACACCTTTTTAACATCCAAAATTAAAGTTGTAGATGTAAATTCAATTTAGTCAGTGTATAAAATGTGGACAAAAATCATTATGGACATAAACACTTGAACATTACAATTGACAATCTCGCACTAATTTACAGTTATAGATTATCAGTACTGAAGATTCAGAATACACATTCTGCTGAAGTGTAGGTTGAAACTTTTGACATCACAAGGAATGTGTTTTCAGAGCACAGTATCATTAATCTAGAAATCAATACTGAAAAGGGTAGTATCACTTCTAAGACCATTGAAGATTGCTTTCCTGGCAGGATCTGAGTGATTGACTCAAACCATTGTTGTGAGAACAACACAATAGATGTCCTGGCACTCCCTCATATATACCACATGGCAGGTACTAGTCCAAATACATTATATGTCCTATTGTGTCAGACTCTCAAGGGGCATGTGAGGGTGGACACTTTGTTAATATGAGTCAGCAAGGATGATCACTGAGCTCACAGAGGCTGTTCTGGGCTTTGGGAAAGGGCTGGTAAATTGCCTTCATTCACTTTATGCTGACATTGTGGACAATTCCAGAAGGAATGCTTTGCTATTTAATACATTGTACATCCTGTGGGTTTGCTCTCACTCTTGAAAATTACTCCATTTCTCAGAGGGAATCCCTGAGGTTGAGCAGGAGTTCCTGGTGTCTTGGGATACAGCTGATCCCCTGCTCTGGATGGTTTCATTTCTGCTCCTTGGGCTCCAGAATCCTCAAGCATTTCACCTGATGAACTCTCAGATTATTTATGGGAATGGCAATTAGTTTTCTGTTTAACTTACCCTCTCATTAATCTTCAATTCTTTTTCATGTTGAAATATATTTATATTTTTTAATTACAAAAGATTTGTTCATGGATATATTTACCTTGCATTACATTCCCTCAACACCTAGATCTGGTTATCCCTTTGGAGTTACCCCTGGGTACTGGCTTTCCTTTATGCCAATTGCTGGGTTCTCAGGGGCTTTCTAAAATGCCATCAGCATCCCTGTGTTTAAATACAGTGTACATGGAGGTTCTTGTTATAAACCATATGATTTCTGTCAGGACCTCAGTCATCTCAGTAAATATGCCCACTCTTCCTCACCTGCACCTGAAATACGATTTGACTCTTTCAAACATTCTGGTTTGCCTATCTAGTCAAAGAAAGGATATTAAATTGTGAGTATTTTATGTTATTAATTTCTTTTTTTTTCCTCTTCATGTCACTATATAGATGACACTCATTGCTTTCATTTATTGCCAACATGCTTTTGAAAGAAAATGTAAAATATTAGGATAGAAATATGTACATAGGAAGGTACTCACATAATGAGGTCAAACTTTTTGTTATTCATTGCCTTAAAAAATCAGTCTCAGCAGTTTTAGTGGACCTATTTGAAATCCCTATTTGAAATGTTTTATAGATGATAAATTCATGAGGCAGCTTTTATTATAATTTTTAAAGATAAGGTATTTGAAATTCAAACATGTTTGAGAGATTTTCCATAGCTACAGGGCAAATAAATATCTGATTCAGGATACAAAGTATAGTTTCCCCTAAAGATCATGGAATTTCAACTCTGCTACACTGCCATGAGGAAAGTCAAGCTAGAAATCTGCTGGTCAAGTAACAGAATAAAACTGAATTTAGAGTTTTCTGTAGGTCTAAGGAAAAGTATAGCTTTTTATCTTTATTCAGATTTTGTTTGGACCTAAAATAATGAGTATTAAATTTATAGAATACTTTTAAGGAGGGAAGTTGCATAGATTTTATGTATATTTACTCAATTAACCTTCCAGGTAAAGCTAAGTCCTCAAATATAGTCATTTTACAACTAGTAAATGATAGAATATTATGCATATTTGGACAGAAGGTTTTAAGTATTATATTTTACTGCAATCTTTTCCAGGAAAATCAGTTAAATCAGTAGGGAAACTAAAGGAGTATGAGACAACTTTACCTGACTTTCAACTAATCACTATCAATAAAGAGGATAAAAATGAGTAAATGAGAGTTGACAAATGTATTTATGCTTATTTCTTTCCTCAGTTTGATTCAAATATTGTTTATAGATTATTTATCTTTGTCTCTCCATATGCAAAGTAATTACCTAGAGATGTTAAACTGCACATGGTGACTGAATTCCTGCTTTCAAGATTTTCTGATATATGGGAGCCAAGTTTTGCATGCCATGCTATTCCTGCTGATATACTTAGGAACACTGATGGGGGATCTTCTCATTGTCATGGTAACCATCCTTGACCATAGTCTTCATACTTTTATGTACTTCTTCCTTAGGACTCTGCTTTGGACATGTAACACATTTCTGTCACTGTACCCAAGGCATGTGCCATCTTTCTGCTTGACAACCAAGTGATCTTAATGGTCAGTTGTGCAGCTCAGATATTCCTTGTGGTTCCCTTTGCTTCTAAGATGCTACTTCTCACTGTCATGGCCCAGGACTGGTATATGGCCATCTACCAGCCCCTCTACTACCCTGAGATCATGAATACTTGTATCTGTATTCAGATGGCACTGGCATCAATATTTACTGGGTATATCTATTCAGGTGTGCACACTAGCATTACTTTTCAGTTGTCCTTTGGTAAGTCTTACCTGATCCATCAGTTTTTCTGTAATATCCTTTCTCTACTGAAGCTCTCCAACCCTGATACCTTCAGCCATCAAGTTGTAAATTTCACATCTGTGGTGAGAGTTGCTGGTGGCTCTTTTACCTTCAATGTCATGTCTTATATTTTCATATTTTCCAAACAGAAGGGAGAGAAGAAAGACCTTTTCCACCTGTGTCCCTCACATCCTTGTGGTGACTGTCTTCCTCAGTTCAGGCTCTACTGTGTATTTGAAGTCAACCTCTACCTCTCTCACAATTCAGGTCATTATTATTTTATTTCTGTGTTCTATTTTATAGACCCTCCTTTCCTGAATCTTATTATCTATAGTCTTATAAACAAGCAGATCAAGAAGGCTGTAAGAGGAATTTTGAGCAGAAATCTGCATTTGGGAAAATGCTAGTATAATTATTTTAATATGATGAAGTTAGAGGAAAATGTTTAAAAAATAATTTTCTAACCTACTTCCAACTTTTGTGTACCTGAGTTTTAAAAAGTGCTATTTTTTTCTTGTTTTTTTCTTCTGATACTTCATTGCTTGTGCATATAAAACTTTGATGAATAAAAAATTAGATATATAGAAAAGAAATAATATAAGGGAAGAAGTAACACATTCCTTGTCAATAATTACTTTAAATTCAAATGGATTGGAGGGAACTTCCTGGGAAGATGGTGGAGTAGGGAGCTCAAGGACTCAAGCCTTCTGCTAAAACAATTAGAACAGGCAGGAACTGTCTGAAACAAGTATTTTGAAACTCCAGAAGCCAGAAGAACACTGTATAGCATCCAAGAGACAACAGGAGAAAGAGGCTGATAAACTATGGTAAAGAACAGTGAATTGCTTTCTCTGCATGGCAGCTGCCAACACCATCACACACTCTCATGGTAGGCTGCCTTGAGATCCAGTCCCTGGATATCTCACTAATGACAGAAATGAACATAAAACCCCTCTTCCCCAAGAACATGTGTGGGTGCAAACAATCACTAATTATGTTGTTTGATAAGCAAATTTGGATCACAGGGGCCAGGTTCTGAGGGCACTTTGTTTCAACCCACATCAGAGAAAGGTTGTGGTAACCAGTGTTTCAACCCCACCCCAGACAAGATCAGTGGCAACCAGAGTTTCAAACCTCCACAGAAAGGGGCAGGGGCCATGAAGTTTTAAAGACATAGCATTTCCTCAGGTTTCTGGGGACCAACTTAGTTAAAGACTTGCACTTGGGCAGAAGAGGAAATCTCAGCTTTGGTGAGCCATCAGAAAGCCTCTGAGTACCCTTTCTAATCCTCAACTTGAGGCACAACTTTCATGGGTCCCTGGCTCGGTTTTGGCTGGGAAAGACCAACTTGTGAAAGTTCTGAAAGCTCTAAGAGAAAATCAATATATTATGTACAAAGGAGTCCCAATTATATTAAGTTCTGGTTTTTCATCAGAAACAAAGAAGGTGGTGGGTTCAAATATTTAAAGTGTTGAAAGAAATAGCTGCCAGCCAAGAATTTAATATTCAGTGAGACTCTATTTCAAAGATGAGGGAGAAATACAAATATTCCAAGCAAAACAAAAGCTGAGGGAGTTCATCACAACAAGACCTGCCTTATAAGCAATGCTAAAGGGAGCTCTTCATGTTGAAAGTGAAGGACAAGATGGTAGACAGTGCTTCAAAGTTGCATAAAGACATATGCAACTGTGGTCAAAGTAAACATTTTGGCAATTATGAATGCTAGTATTATTGTATTGTACTGTATTGTTATTTTATTGTGCTTCTTGATTCATACAAGTGTTAAAATGAAAATACACAAAAAGTAATAATAAATCTATGTTTTGGGACATACAATGTTCAAAGGTATATATGTCAACAAGTACAAAAATGGTGGGACAGAGGGGCATGGGAAAGTATACATGCATGCTATTGAAGTTAACTTGGTATCAAAGCATATATAACTGCCATATACTTAGGGTTTTAAATTTTAACCCCATGTTAACCACAAGGAAAATAGATGAAAAATATATCCAGATAGAAATGAGAAGGCCCTCAATATGGTAAAACACAATAAAGCTAATAAATACAAAAGTAGACATTAACAGAATTGAGGGACAAAAAGTGTATAAGCCTTACAAAGGCTAAAGAGCATAATGACTAAATAAAGTATTACCAGTAGTTACTTTAAATAAAAATGGATTAAACTTTACAGTCAAAAGGCAGAAAATGGCAAAATGGATTAAAAAAATGACCCAACTATGTATTGTCTGCAAGAGAGTCACCTTAATATAAAAGATACAAAGATGTTTTGGGTGAAAAGATACAAAAGAAAATCATACCATGCAATTAGTAACAAAGCAGAGCTGGGGTGGCTATAATAATATTACTTAAAACTGATTTTAAGTCAAATAGAGTTACTAGGGACAAAATGTTTAGTATATACTGGAATTTAAGTCAAAAAGTGTAAGGGACAAAGTGTTCAGTATACACTGATAAATTGGGAAATTCAACAGAAAGATGTAATGTTTATAAATATATATACATCTAATAGCACAGTCCAAAGATATCTGTAGCCAATACTGACAGATTTGAAGGGAGAAATTGACAATTCTACAATAATAGTGGGAGACATACAGAGACTACACTCAATAATGAATAGAACATCTATTCAGAGACATAGTAAGGATATTAAATACTTGAATGATACATTAAATCAACTAGACCTTACAGACATATATAGATCATGGCACCAAACAAAAACAGAATACACATTCTTCTCAAGTGCACATGTATAATTCTCCAGGACAGATCATATATTGGGTCACAAAACAAGTCTCAATAAATTCAAAACTATTGAAATCATACAATTTATATCCACTGACCAAAATGTAATGAAGCTAGAAATCAATAACGGAGAAATGGAAAATTCACAAATATGTTGAAATTAAATGACATATTCTTAAACAAACTTTGGGTTATATTTTACATAAATTTGCTTATAGATATGTTACAAACCACACAATATATTGTTATTATTATTTCTGTTTAAAAATTCATTCTCTTTTTTTGAGAATTTGAATATAAGAACAAATATCAATATTTAGTCATATATTTCCTATTATTTGTGATCTTCATTCCTTAGCATAGAGCCATATTTTAATGTTCTTTGTTCTGAAGGACTTTCTTTAACATTTATATTGTGTGATTCCACTGGTGGTGGATTTCTTTCCAATTTGTATGTCTGCAAAAATATTTATTTTATCCTCATTTTTGAAGTTATTTCTATTGAGTATAATTCTGTTTCAAATTTAATTCAATTTAATTTTTTTTCATATTTTTATTGTGAAATTCAACAAATATATGTAACAGTGACAACATTCAATGTATGATTGAACAAGTAGCTAGAGACCAAAATTCAAAGATGTGATGGGTTATAGTTCCACAATCTCAGCTACCACCCCACTGTGAAATATAACATATATACAGAAAGGTGACAACTTTCAAAGTGCAATTCAACACGTAGCTCTGTAGGTAATTTTGAGGAATGTTATGGGTTACGATTCCACAATCTTAGTTCCCTCTGTATTGTGAAATACAAGATATACAAAGAAAAGTGAAGACTTTCAAAGCACAATTCCACAAGTAGCTATAAAGCAAACCTCAAAGGATGTTATGGGTTACAATTCTGCCATTCTCATTTCTTCCTTCCAGCTATTCCAATACCCCAGGATCCAAAAAATGTATATCTTTATATAAAGAGTTAGTATTCTTAAGCCTTTGTTAAATCCTCTCTTGTCTGTGGCTACCCCTTCCTCTCATTTAGACATTTTCTCCATCTTCATGAGTGTCTAGGCAGTGACCACCCTAATTTGCTCATATTGAAAAGGGGTGTCAACATTATGGGGAAGTGGGCTGCATCTAATAGCTGTTCTTAAAGAGGCTATTGCCCCTGAGTTTTAAGGCTGGTCAGGCATAGGAACACTCTTATGGATTTAAATTTCTGAGATATAAAACTTAAAGACTGAAATTTTTATAAAATCACAGATAGGGACCTAGGAATTTGGCAGACTACTGTTGGTTAGAAATTGGCATACTGTAGCCATTTGGAATATCTAGCTGGAGCTTACAAAAGGGTAACCTTCGGAGTAGGCTTGTGACTCTATTTCAAATCTTTTAGCCACTATAGATTTATTTTGTCACCCTTATTTTCCTCCTATTGGTCAAGAAAGCATTTTCAATCCCTCAGTGCCATGACCAGACTCACTCCTGGAGCCATGTCCCATGTCACCAGGGAGATTCACTCCCCTGGGAGACATGCCCCATATAAGGGAGAGTTTAATGTATTTGTCAATATAATGGTATATTGACCAATTTTCTTACAACATTTTGCATGCATTCCATTAAAATCCCTCTTGCTTTGCTTCCAATGAGTAATACACTCTCATCTTTATCTTTGTTTTCCTGTAAGTAATGTTTTCCAAATTCTGGTGGTTATATTATCATCTTTTAAAACCAAATTTGATGTGCTTTGGGATAGTCATATTCATGTTTATTGTGTTTGGTTTTCACTAAACTTCTCATATAGATGGCTTCATACATTTATTTTATTTTACTTTATTTTAAGTTTAGTTTTATTGAGATATATTCACATACCATACAATCATCCATGGTGTGCAATCAACTATTTGCAGCACCATCATATAGTTGTGCATTCATCACCCCAATCTATCACTGAGCATTTTCTTTCCACTGGAAAGAAACAAAATAAGAATAAAAAATAAAAGTTAAAAAGAACACCCAAATCATCACACCATCCCACCCTAGTTTTCATTTAGTTTTTGCCCCCATTTTTCTACTCATCCATGCATGCACTGGATAAAGGGAGTGCGATCTGCAAGGTTTTCACAATCACACTGCCATCCCTTGTAATCTACATTGTTATACAATCATCTTCAAGAGTCAAGTCTTCTGGGTTGCGGTTTGATAGTTGCTTCTAGCTATTCCAGTACATTAAAACCTAAAACGTGTTATCTATATAGTGCATAAGAAAGTCCACCAGAGTGACCTCTCAAGTCCATTTGAAATCCCTCAGCCACTGAGGCTTTATTTTGTTTCATTTTGCATCCCCTTTTTGGTCAAGAAGATGTTCTCAATCCCATGATGCTGGAAAAGATTCATCCCCAGGAGTCATGTCCTGTGTTGCCAGGGAGATTTAAACCACTGGGTGTCAGGTCCCATGGAGGGGGGAGGGCTGTGAGATCACCTGCCAAGGTGGCTTAGCTAGAGAGAGAGGCCACACCTGAGCAACAAAGAGGCACACATGGGGAGACACTTAGGCTCAAATATAAGCAGTTTTAACCTCTCTTTTGCAGTAATGAGCCTCATAGGGGCAAGCCCCAAGACAGAGAGCACAGAATATCAAGCCCTCAGTCCCCAATATTTGTGAGAACATCAGCAACAATCCAGGTGAAGAAGTCCAAAACTTCTGCATCCTGCCCCAGCTCTCCAAGGGGGGCCCTGAATATATATTTTATTCTCCACTCAAATTAGTTTAGGATGTGTTGCTATTTCCCTCTAACCTAAACAGACCTACCATAGTTCACTTCCTATTCAAGTTCCATGTTATTGTGGTGTTTGAACAAACCAGCTGTAGAAGTTATATTGTTTAGAAAATATAGGTCCTACACCAAATAAACATCTCTTCCCTTGGTCTCATATGGAAGTTGAAATTTTAACACACAGTCCCTTTCAACCTTTACTCTTTGGCCTGATTTGCCCTAGTCTTAACCAGATCTGCTTCATTCATATCTCTCATTGAAGTCTGGGCTCATCTTTAACTTCTTTTTTTTTAACAGTTGCTGAATGTGTTAATACTGACATTCACATCTGCCAAGCTCTAGCTCTGAGTTTTAGATGTCAAACAGATACCCAATGTTCCAGAGAACAATCAGGTTGTACACAAAGGGGTGAACATCTCAGAGTTTGGAGATAGCCATTACAATTCAGGAATAGATTTGACTGCAGTAAGAGCTTACAATACAGGGATCATTACAATAATCATTTCCTTGTTATGCTCTTCTCTAAGAATCAATTCTGAGTTTACATATTGTAGGTAGACCATATTGGTGAGGCATTATAGTATTTACCTTTGTTTCTGGCTTACCTCACTCAAAATTCTGTGTACAGGATCTGTTCACTTCATTTCATGTGTCACAGCTTCACCCCTTCTCATAGTTCCTCAGTATTCCATTTTATGCATACACCACATGTCACCATTCTGTTCCTCAGTAATGTACCCTTAGGCCACCAGAACCCATTGCAAATCATGAATACTGCCTCCATAAACACCAGTGTGCAAATGTTCATTCATGTCTTTGCTCCCAGAACTTCCAGGTACATACCCCATAACGAGGATGTAGGGCATTATGGCCCCCATATACTTAGTTTCTTGTGGAGCCACAACAATGACCCAAAAAAAGGCTACACCATTCTGCCTCCTCAACAATAAATATATACTTCCCTCTCTCTATGTTTTCTTCAGCACTTTTACCCCTACTTATCTTTTTTCCTACAATTTTGTAGAGATATAGTCACATAACATGCAATTTTCCACAGTGTACAATCAGTTGTTCATGGTATCATAATATAGTTGTACATTTATCACCACAGTCAGCACTTGAACATAATGATTATTAGGAAAAAGATTTTTTGGTTGAATGATAAAAAAAGATAATGGAAAAGAAAAATAAAATGTCATACAATACAATATAATAGTAAGGAGAGAAAACTACACCAGTACTGAGAATACCATATCCCTCCCTTATATCCCCTGCTCATACACATTTAATTTTCCTAAATTGCCTCTGTTACATTTAGTGAAAGCATATTACAATGTTACGGTTGACCATAGACTCCAGTTTTCTTTGATTATGTTTTCTCCCAAATACCATTCCTTTTTCAATGCTCTGCATGGTTGATGTTCATTTGTTCTCCTACATGCAAGAACATAATTGTATTTGTCCATGTAGTAACAGTCATTGGCCACTCAAGTTTTTGCCAACTTATACAGTCCCAGTCTTTATCATCTATCTTAACCTTTAGTGTTATACATTCCCCTATACCACCTCTTTCAGCTTTATCCACAGATATCTTTGTTCCATGTACTTACAATATTGTGCTGCATATCACACAATATTATACTATTTCTGGATCTATACAATAATCCTGCTGAGTATTCTGTAGTCCTTCAGCATCAAATGCCCATTCTCTATTATCTTTCTATTTCCTCGTAGCCTGTGTTACCAGCTTTTAAATCTCAAAGTTTGCTCATTAATATTAGTTCATATTAGTGAGACTATACAGTATTTGTCCTTTAGTTTCTAGCTAACTCCCCTCAACATAATGTCCTCAAGGTCCATCCATGTTATTATATGTTCTGTGTCTTTGTTCTGACTTACAGCTGCATAATATTTCACCATGTGTATATACCACAGTTTTTTATCCACTCATCCATTGATGGACACTTGGGCTGCTTTCATCTCTTGGCAATTGTGAATAATGCCACATTAAACATCCATTTACAAATGTCCATTGGTGTCTTAACTTTCAGTTCCTTTGAATATAACATAGCAATGGAATAGCTAGGTCATATGGCAAATCTATACTTAGCTTCCTGAGGAACCTCCACACTGTCTTCCAGAGTGGTTGCAGCATTCTACATTCCCACCAGCAATAAATAAGTGTGCCTCTTTCTCCACATCCTGTCCAGCACTTGCCATTTACTGTTTTGTGGACAATGGCCATTCTGGTAGGTGTGACATGATTTATGATTGTGGTTTTGATTTGCATTTCCCCAATAGCCAGTGAAATTGAGCATTTTTCATGTTTTTGAGCAACTTGTATTTCCTGTTTGGAAAAGTGTCTGTCCATGTCTTTTGCCCATTTTTTAACTGGATTTCTTTCAGTTGTTGAGTTGTAGGATTGATTAATATACTTGGGGTATTAAACCCTTATCTTAAATGTGGTTTCCAAATATTGTCTCCCATTGTGTAGTCTGCCTTTTTACTTTTCTAACAAAGTCCTTTGATGTACAATGTTTTTTTATTTTTATTTTTTTATTTTGAGGAGACCCCATTTGTCTATTTGTTCTTTGGTCACTCATGCTTTTGGTGTAAGGTCTAGGAAAACATCTCCTATCACAAGATCATTAAGATATTGCCCAAGTCTTCCTCTACAAATCTTATGGTCTTAGCAGTTATGCTTAGGTCTTTGATCCAACTAGAGTTAATTTTTCTATAAGGTGTAAGGTAGGATCCTCTTTCATTCTTTTGGAAATGGATATCCAGTTCTCCAAACACCATTTATTGAAGGGGCTGCTCTGTCCCAGTTGCCTTCACTTGAGTGCCTTATCAAAGATCAATTGTCTATAGATGCTAGAGTCTATTTCTGAGCACTCAATTTGATTCTGTTGGTTGGTAGTTTTGTCCTTATGCCAGTTCCATGCTGTTTTAAGCACTGTAGCTTTGTAATATGCTTCAAAGTCAGGGAGTGTGAGACCTCCCAAGTCATTCCTCTTTCTCAAGATATTTTTTGCTATTTGGGGCACCTTGTCCTTCCAAATAAATTTGGTTATTGGTTTTTCTATTTCTGCAAAGTAAGTGGTTGGGATTTTAAGTGGAATTGCATTGAATCTATAAATCACTTTAGGTAGAGTTAGCATCTTAATTTTACCTAGTCTTCCTATCCATGCCTATGATATGTTCTTCCATTTTTTAAGGTCCTGTTCTATATATTTTAGCATTTTCTTGTAGTTTTATTTGTATAGGTCTTTTGTGGCCTTCATTAAGTTTATTCTTAAATACTTGATTCTTTTGGTTGCTACTATAAATGGAATTTTTTTATTTCTTCCTCTTGTTGCATATTACTTGTCTATAAGAACATCACAGATTCTTGCATGCTGATCTTGTAGACTGCCACTTTGCTGTATTCATTGATTAGCTCTAAGAGCTTTGCTGTAGATTTTTCTGGATTCTCTGCATGTAGAATTATGTCATCTGCAAATGGTGAAAGTTTTACTTCTTATTCTCCAATTTGGATGCCTTTTATTTCCTTTTCTTACCTAATTGCTCTAGCTAGCACTTCCAGCACAATGTTCAATAACAATGGGGACAGTGGGCTTCCCTGTCTTGTTCCTGATCTTAGAGGGAAAGCTTTCAGTCTTTTCCCTTTGAGTATGACATTATCTGTGGGTTTTTCATATATGGCCTTTATCATATTAAGAAAGTTCCCTCCTTTTCCTATTCTTTGAAGACTTTTCATCAGGAAAATATGTTTAATTTTGTCAAATGCCTTTTTTGCATCAATTGAGATGATCATGTGGCTCTTTTGCTTTGATTTATTGATGTGATGTATTACATTAATAGATTTTCTTGTATTGAATGAGCCTTGCAAACCTGGAATAAACCCCACTTGGTTGTGGTATATAATTCTTTTAATGTACTGCTGGATTCAATTTGTGAATATTTTGTTGAGGATTTTTGCATCCATATTCATTAAACTGGTCTAAAATTTTCTCTTTTTTTGTAGTATATTTGTGTGATTTTGTATTAGGTTGATGTTGGCATCATAGTATGAGTTGGGTAGCTTTTTCACCTATTCTAGTTTGTTAATGCTGCAGAATGCAAAACACCAGAGACAGACTGGCTTTTATAAAAAGGGGGTTTATTTGGCTACACTGTTACAGTCTTAAGGCCATAAAGTGTCCAAGGTAACACATCAGTAATAGGGTACCTTCACTGAAGGATGGCCAATGGTGTCTGGAAAGCCTCTGTTAGCTGGGAAGGCATGTGGCTGGCATCTGCTCCAAAGTTTTTGTTTCAAAATGGCTTTCTCCCAGGACGTTCCTCTCTAGCAAGCTTGCTCCTCTTCAAAACGCCACTCACAGCTGCACTGAGTTCCTTCTGTTATGTCAGCTCATTTATATGGCTCCACTGATCAACTTAGACCCAACCTGAATGGGAAGCGCAACACCTCCGTGGAAATTATCCAATCAGAGTCATCACCCACAGCTGGGTAGGGCACATTCCAAAGAAACACTCAAAGAATTACAATCTAATCAACACTGATAACATCTGCCCACACAAGATTACATCAAAGATGATGGCATTTGGGGGACACAATATATTCAAACTGACACACCACCTATTCAAATTTTGAAGAGTTTGAGTACAATTGGTATTAATTCTTTCTTGAATGCTTGGTAGAAATCACATGTGAAGACATCTGGTCGTGGGCTTTTCTTTTTTGGGAGCTTTTTGATGACTGACTCAATCTCTTGGGTTGTGATTGGTTTGTGGAAGTCATCTGTTTCTTCTGAGTCAATGTTGGTGGTTTATTCTTCCTAGGAAGTTGTCCATTTCATGGAAGATGTTCTGTTTATTAGCATATACTTTCTCTTAGTGTCTTCTCATTATCTCCTTTATTTCTGCGGGGTCAGTAGTTAGATTTCCTTTCCTACTTCTGATTGTGTTTATTTGCATCTGCTTTCTCTCTCTCCCCCCCCCCCTCCTCTCTCTCTCTCTCTCCTCTCTCTCTCTCAGCCTGGCTAAGGTCCATCAATGTTGTTGATTTTCTCAAAGAAACACTTCTGGCTTTATTGATTCTCTCCATTGTTTTCCTGTTCTCAGTTTCATTTATTTCTGCTATAATCTTTGTCACTTTTTTCCTTCTGTTTGCCCTGGGGTTTATTTGCTGTTCTTTCTCTAGTTACCCCAGGTGGACAGGTAATTCCTCAATTTTTGCTCTCTCTTCTCTTTTAATATAGGCATTTAGGGCAATAAATTTCCCTCTCAGAACTACCTTTGCTGCATCCCTTAAGTTTAAATATGTTGTGTTTTCATTGTCATTTGCCTCTAGCTATTTCCGAATTTCTCTCGTAAGTTCTTCCTTTACCCACTGGTTTTCTGAGTGTGTTGTTTAGTCTCCATATATTTGTGAATTTTACAATCTTCTGCCTATTATTTATTTGTAATTTCATTCCATTATCTGAAATAGTGTTTTTTACAATATCAATACTTTTATATTTGCTGAGGCTTGCTTTGTGACCCAATTTGTGGTGTATCCTAGAGAATGTTCCATGAGCACTTGAGAAAAATGTGTATCCTGCCATTGTGAGGTGTAGTGTTCTATAAAAGTCTGTCAAGACTAGTTCATTTATCATACAATTAAGCATCTCCATTTCCTTGTTGGACATCTGTCTAGATGTTCTATCCTTTGATGACAGCAGACTTTTGAAGTCTCCAACTATTATTGTGGAGTTATCCATTTCTCCTTTCAGTGTTTGCATTGTGTCCCTCATGAATTTCGGGCACTTTGTCTTGGTGCATAAATATTTATTATTGTTTTGTTTTCTTGATGAATAGGCCCTTTTATTAACATATAGTGCTATTTTTTCTCTTTTGTTTTACTTTTGAAGTCTACTTTGTCTGATATTAATATAGCTACTCCTGCTTTTTTGTTGGCTGTTTGCATGAAATAACGTTTTCCAACCTTTCACTTTCAGTCTACTTACGTCTTTGTGTCCAAGGTGAGTTTCTTGAAGACAGCATATAGATGGGTCCTGTTTTATAATCCATTCTGCCAGTCTTTGTCTTTTTATTAGGGAGTTTAATCCATTAACATTTAGTGTTATTACTGTAAGGCCAGTAGTTTCTTCTATCATTTTGTCTTTTGGATTTTATATGTCATGTCTTATTGTTTCCTCTCTCTATTTTACCCTTACTGGTAATCTTCATTTCTACACTCTTCTCCAAACATCTTTCTCCTGTCTTTTCCTATCAGCCTGTAGCACTCCCTTTAGTGATTCCTATAGTGCCAGTCTTGTATCCTTGAACTCTCTCAATGTCTGTCTGAAAATATTTTAATCTCTCCCTCATTTTTGAAGGACACTTTTGCCAGATATAGAATTCTTGGTTGGCAGTACTTCTCTTTCAGTATCTTAAATATATCATACCACTGTCTTCTCACCTCAATGGTTTCTGCAGAGAAATCTGTTCACAGTCTTATTGAGCTTCCATTGTATGTGATGGATTGCTTTTCTCTTGCTGCTTTCAGAAATCTCTCTTTGTCTTTGACATTGGACAATCTGATCAGTAAGTGTCTTGGAGTAGGTCTATGGGGTCTATTCTCTTTGGGTGTGCAGTACTTCTTGAATCTCTAATTTTCTATCTTTCATAAGAGTTGGGAAATTTTCAGTGATTATTTCTTATATTGTTCTTTCTGCTGCTTTTCCCCTCTCTTCTCTCTATGGGACACCCACAACACATATATTTGTGCATTTCATGCTGTCACTCAGCTGCCTAAGACCCTGCTCATATTTTTCCATTCTTTTCACCATCTATTCTTTCATGAGTGGGAATTCAGATGTTTGGTCTTCCAATTCACTAATCCTTTCTTCTGCCTGTTCAAATCTACTGTTGCATCCATCCATTGTCTTTTTCATCTCCTCCATTATTCCCTTCATTCCTATAAGTTCTTCCACTTGCCTTTTTAAGTTTATGAATTCTTCCTTATGGGCATCCAGCATCCTCCTTATATCCTTCATCTCTTTTTCTATGTTTTCCTTCAGTTCACTGACTTGATTTTTTGAATTGATTTAGATTTGTTTGAACATCTCCAACTAGTTATTCCTTCAGTTCATTGAATTGATTTAGCAATAACTGCTTCGACTCCTGTATGTTGGTTGAACTATTAGATTGTTCCTTTGGCTGGTCCATATATTTGTGTTTCCTAGCATGGCTCATTATCTTACACTATCTAGGCATCTGACTTTCTTGATCAGTTTATTCTGCAGCTTGTTTTCACTATTTTACTTTGGGTTTTCTTGTTGGTTGCTTTTGTTCTCTAACCCTTGGTGTTCAGTTTAGCTTATTCTAGACCTTTACCTTAGATTCTGATTAGTTAATCAGAGTTTTTCACCTCTTGTTTATCTGTTTCTTGCCCTGTCTCTGTGTAGCCTTTTTGTGTGGTGAACTCCTCAGATATGGTCAACCCCAGTCAGGATTTCCTAGCCCAGAGAGGCCCAGGTCTCAGGAGGAGGGTATGGAGTTTCTTTGAGAATGAGACCTTCCTGTGAGGCCTTTAGACTCTGTGCTTCTCCTATGCTGTCCAGTAGGTGGCACTTGCCAGCCTACAGTTCCCCCACCAGTGTAAGAACTCATGGAGCCTTTAGTTCTCCAGGTGACCCTGACACTGATAGGGGTGTGACTGACTGAAGCTGGTTTCTCAATTCCAACCCCTGGGTTCTGAGTTCCCAAATGAAGGGATACCACTGGAGATGGACCATGCTCCCTGTTCCTTGGGAAGTTATGGTGTTTATTGAATTTTCTTCACAACTAGACTTATTGCTTTGTCTCTCAGAACTAGCTTAGATCTGCTCTTGCCTGGGCATAAATTACAAGTTTTTGAGGATTTCTGTAATGGTCTTCTTAGAATAATTGTTTTAGAAAAAGAGAAAAATATTTAAAAAAATGAAGGGTCCAGTATGGTCTATTTACAGTCCTTCCAGATATAACGGGCTATTGAAATGCTAAAAAGACCAGGAATTGAGGACAATTAAGGAACAATCAAGCAAGCAGAAAAGCCAGCTTTTCAGACAAGGGCTCTAGCCACCTTTATTTGCATATGTGCCTTATTCTGTTTGAGCCCTGCTCTTCTCCATACTATGTTCACCTGAACTCCAAAAAGTCTCTGTTTCTATTTTGTGTTTATTTATTCATTTATTTTTGCTGGTTTGCTAGCCCTATCTGCTCTCCACCAGACTGACTGCTCCCAGATTTTCTGGAGTCTGCCCTCAGTTTATCTATGGTTGCAGCTTCTGTTCTCCCTGCTGGTTCCCAGCACCAATGGCCCCTCCTCCCTCAGGATTGTGCCTGTCAGGGAGGGTTGTTGGCCACCTGCCCATGAGAACTTGCAGATTTTGCTGATCTCATCTGTTTCATGCATTCATGAATGTTGTGGGAAGTTTGTCCAATCTCAAATTCCTCTGTGGTGTCTGGTCCACACAGTTCTTGGCTTTTTACCAACTGCCCTAGAGGAGTAACTACAATCCACACCCCACCACTCTGCCATCTTGTCCTGCCCTTTCTCTCCCTCATTTTTGAAGGACACTTTTGCTGGGTATAGACTACTTGGTTGGCAGTTTTTCTCTTTCAGTATCTTGAATAAATCATATCACTGTCTTCTCACCTTCATGATTTCTTTGGAGAAATCTGTAAATAGCTTTATCAAGCTTCCTTATATGTGATGGATTGCTTTTCTCTTGCTGCTTTCAGAATTCTCTTTGTCTTTCACATTGGATTATATGATCAGTGTTTTGGAGTATGTCTATTGGGATCTATTCTGGTTGGGGTCTGCTGTACTTCTTGAATCAGTAGTTTTCTGTCTTTCATAAGAGTTGGAAAATTTTAAGTGAATATGTCTTCTATTATTCTTTCCTCTCCTTTCTCCTTCTTCTCTCATTCTGGGACACCCATAACACATATATTCATCTGCTTCCTGTTGTCATTCAGCTCCCTAAGAACCTACTCATATTTTATCCATTCTTTTCATCATAGGTTCTTTTGTGTGTATGAATTCAAATATCTTGACTTCCAATTCACTGATCCTTTCTTCTGTGTGCTCAAATCTATTGTAACCCTCCATTGTTTTCTCATCTCCTCCATTGTGTCTTTCATTCCCATAAGTTCTGCCATTTGTTTTCTCAAGTTTATGACTTTTTCTTTATGGTCGTCCAGTGTCTTCTTTACATCATTTATCTCTTTAGCCATGTCTTCCCTTACATTGAATACATTTTTGAATTGATTTAGATTTGTATGTACACTTGTCAGGGGGCTATTGAAATGTAAAAAGATAAGGAATCAGAGCAAAAGGAAAGGGACAAAATGTAGGAAAAAAGCATGCTTTTTAGGAGCTGTGGAATGGGTTCCTCTTCTGTGTGTCTCCCCTTCCTGGAGACTAGCCCTTCTCTAACTCCATGGACACCCACAACTCCAAAATTAATTAATTAATTTGTTAATTTATTCTGCAGTTGAAGCTGGTTTAAGCCCTTCTTGCTCCCAGTAGAGTTTTTTCCCTTGAGGGAGCCAGCTTTAAGACAGTCCATGGGGTCTGGTCAGGAGGGATGGCAGACCCCTGGTTGGTGGATCTTACAAATTTTGCTGCAAACCCAGCTGTTCCACTCATGCTGTGCTAGTGTACAATGCATAACTGGTCACTGGAGACCCCAAGAATGCTGTTTCATACAGTTTCTGGTTAATTACCAGCTGAAATAGATGAGTGACTAAATTCCAAACCTCTGCCCTCCACCATCTTGCCTCTATCAATTTTTTAAGATTATGTTCTTTTCCTGAGAATCATTTTGAAGAGTTTCCCTTGCTGTTTGTTCCAATTCATTTTTTTAAATTCTCCTGCTATTTATAATCTATTATTAATTTTCTCATATTTTGTTTTCATCTCATATATGGTATTTTTGAATTCAGAATCACCAATAAGTTTTTTTATATTTCATGTCTCTACAAAGCTTTTTAAAATTTTAAGCAGTTTTATTAAGATATATTCACATATCATAGAATACATCCAAAGTGTACAAACATGGTTCACACTGTCATTAAATAGTTGTGGATTCAATACCAAAATCAATTTTAGAAGATTTTAACTACTCAAAAATGCACAAAATAAAATAACAAAATATCCTATATTTATTATCCCACCATTATTGACTCTTAGCATCAGTATGGTGCATTGGTTGCTGTTGATTATACAATATTTTTCTTTTTTTCATCAGACATTTCACATAACAATATGTTCTCAAGGTTCATCCATATTTTCACATGTTTCAGGACTTCAGTCCTTCTAACTGCTGAATAATATTCCATTGTATGCATATTTCACATATTCTTTATCCATTCATTGGTTTATGCACACTCAGGTTTTTTCTATCCTCTGGCAATTGTGAATAATGCCACCATGAACATCAGTGTGCAAGTGTGTGTTTGCATCTCTTCTTTCAGTTCTTCTGAGTGTATACATAGAAATGGGACTACTGGATCGTATGGCAGTTCTATACTTAGTTTCTTGAGGAACCACTAAACTGCCTTGAAGAGGATGCACCATTCTACATTCCCAGGAGTAATAAATGAATAGTCCTATTTCTCCATAACCTTTCCAACACTGATAGTCTATTTTTTTTTATAATGGCCATTTTAATAGGTGTGAAAGTATATCTCATTGTGATTTTGATTTGCATTTCCCTGATATCTAGTGGTGTTGAGCATCTTGTCATGTGTTTTTTAGCCACTTGTGTTTCCTCTTCTGAAAAATTCTATTCAAGACTTTTACCCATTTTTAAAATTAGATTGTCTGTTTATGGTTGTGTTGTAGTATTTCTTTATAATTCCTGGATAATAAACACTTTTGGATATGTGGTTTCAAAATATTTTCTCCCATTAAGTAGGCTACCTTTTCACCTTTTTGACAAAGTCCTTTGATTCAGAAAATTATGCATTTTGAGGATGTTCTATTCATCTAACTTTTCTTTCACTTCTTTTTCTTTGGGTATCAAGTCTAAAAATCCTCCACCTACCAAAATATTTTGAAGATATTCCCATACATTTTCTTCTAGGAGTTTTATGGTCCTATTTTTTATAGTTAGGTCTTCTATCCATTTTGAGTTAATCTTTGTATAATGTGTGAGATACAGATCATCTTTCATTCTTTTGCATATGAATATCCAGTTATGCCAGCATCATTTGTTGAAGATACTCTTCTGTCTTATTTGAGTGGACTAAGCTGTTTTGTCAAAAGTCAATTGACCATTAATATGTGGGTGTATTTCTGAACTCTCAATTTGAATCCATTGGACAATAAGTCTATCTTTATGACAGCACTATGCTGTTTTGACCACTGTAGCTTTTTAATATGCTTTAAAGTAAGGCTGTGTGAGTCTTGCAATTTGTGCTTCTTTTTCAAGATGTTTTGGCTATTTTTGGCCCCTTGCATTTCAAATAAATTTGATGATTGGCTTTTCCATTTCTTCCAAATTGGCCATTGGAGTATTGATTGGGATTCCATTGAATCTGGAAATGAATTTGGACAGAATTGACATATTATCTATATTTACTCTTCAATCCATGAACACAGAATGTTTTTCCATCTACTTAGTTCACCTTTGATTTTTTTAGCAATGTTTCATAGTTTTCTGAATACAGGCCCTTTTCATCCTTGTTTAAATTTCTTCCAAGATATTTGATTCTTTTAGTTGCTCTTGTAAATGCAGCTTTTTCTTGATTTACTCCTGAGTGGTCATTACTAGTGAATAGAAACTACTGATTTTTACATGTTGATCTTATAGCTCACTGTTTTGCTAAAGTTGCTTACTGGTTTTTGTAGCTTTGTTGTAGATTTTTGGAGACTGTTTACACATACAACATATTCAAATAGCCAAGACTTTACTTTCTTTCCTATTTGGGTGTCTTTTATTTGTTTTTCTCACCTAACTTATCTATGGCTTCTAACATGATGGTAAATGAGAGTGCTGACAGTGGACATCTTTCTTTTGTTCCCAATCTTGGAAAACTTTCAATCTTTCACCATTGAGTATGATGTTTGCTGTGGGTTCTCATAAATTCTTTTTATCATGTTGAAGAAATTACCTTTTCTTATATTTTGAAGGGCTTTTAAGAAACAATGCTGCATTTGTTTAATGTGTTTTCTGTCTCAAATGATATAATCAAGTAGTTTTTCCCCTTCAATTTGTTAACCTGGTTTATTACATTGATTTTCTTGTGTTAAACCACCTTTGCAAACTTGGAATAAAACCCAGTTGATCATGTCTTATGGTTCTTTTAGTATGCTTTGGATTCAATTTGCAAGTATTTTCTTGAGAAATTTTGCACCTATATACATCAAAGATATTGGTTTGTAATTTTCTTTTCTTGCAGTATCTATACCTGGCATTCATATTAGGTGATTTTAGCTTCATAGTTAGAGTTAGTAATGTTTCCTCCTCTTCAATTTTTTGGAAGAGTTTGAGCAGGAGTTGTATTATTTCTTCCAAAAATCAATGGGTAGAATTCATCACTGAATCAATCTGGTCGGACTTTTCTTTGATGAGAGGAGTTTGATGACAAATTCAATCTCTTTAATTTTGATTGGCTTATTGAGGTATTCTATTTCTTCTATAGACAGTGTAGTTTTTCATGTGTTTGAAGGAAGTTGTTACTTTCATCTAAGTGGTCTAATTTGTTGTCATACATTTGTTCATAATATCCTCTTATTATTGTTTTGGTTTTCATAGGATCGGTAGTACTGTCCATCTCTCATGTCTGATTTTATTTGCATCTTCTCTCTTTCTTATTTTCTTTACCTGTGTTGGTAAGGGTTTGCCAACTTTATTGATCTTCTCAAAGAACAAACTTTTTGTTGTTTTTAAGTCTCTTTTTTGTTTTTTTCTTCTTAATTTTATTTATTTCTGCTACAATCATTGTTAATTTTTTTTCATTCTTCTTGCTTGGGATTAGTTTGCTGTTATTTTTCTAGTTCCTCTTGGTATATCAGTGGTTCTTTGACTTTAGCTATTTCTTCCTTTTTAGTGTAGGTCTCTAGGGCTATAAAGTTTCTCTCAGCACTACCTTCACAGCATCTCATAAGTTTTGGTAAGTGGTGTTCTTGTTTTTATTCATCTTGTGTCAGTAACATTTTCTTATGCTGATTGTTTAAGAGAGGGTTGTTTAACCTCTGTATTTGTATTATTTATATATAAAGAGTAATATATATATATATATATATATATATATATGGAGATTTATATGTATATAGTAATATATATATATATATATATATATATATATATATATATATATATATGGAGATTATCCTATTATCTGATGGTTACTGATTCCCAGCTTCATTCCACCATGCTCAGAGAAAGTGATTTGTATAATTTCAACCTTTTTAAATTTATTGAGATTTGTTTTGTGGCCCATGTATTTTATGCAGCAGAATGATCCATAAGCACTTGAGAAGAATGTATATCCTGTTGTTTGGAGCTGTAATGTTTTGTAAATGTCTTCGGGACTAGTTCATTTATCATTTTATTCACATTCCTTATTTCCTTAATGAGCTTCCATCTAGCTGCTCTATTGATGAGAGCAGTGAATTGAAGTCTCCAGCTATTATTGTAGATATACATACATACATATATATATATATATATATATATATATATATATATATATATATATATATATATATTTAGATTTGCCAGTGTTTGCCTTATATATCTTGGGGCACCCTTTTTAGTGCATAAATATTTATGATTGTTAGTTCTTCTTGGTTGATTGCCATTTTTATTAACATATAATGTCCTTCCCTGTCTCCTATAACATTTTTGTATTTGAATTATATTTGGTCAAATATTACTATAATTAACCTAGCACTTTTCTGGTTAATGTTTGTGTATAATATCTTTTTTCCAGACTTTCACTCTCAACCTCTTTTTATCCTTTGTTCTAAGATGAGTTTCTTGTGGAAAGTATATAGATGGATCATATTCTTTTGTGTTTGACACTTAATGGATGTTATTTAAGAATATTTTCTTGAACAAAATTTCAACTAAATACCAAACTTAGTCTTTCCTTTAACCCTCTGAAACCCCATTTCAAAAGGTAATGGGGGAGATACAAAGCAAAAATATCCCCAATCTATGAACCATATATTGAGTTTCAAAAAATACACCACCAAAATATAAACAGCCTCAATGCTGATGGCTTTGTAAAGGTGTCAGAATGAAAGAATACATTTTGTAATTAAATCTATAGCCATATCTGAAGTAACTCTAATTCCATTCTATCCAATTTGATTGTCTCCATGGAAATAAAGAAATTTCCTCACTTGACTAAAAAACAGATAAACCAAATGAAAAAACATGCACTGTAATCTAGGTGCATATATAAGTAATAGGTGTATTAATAATAAGTATGATCTGCCACTTGTGTGATCTTGGGCAGGTTTGAAATATTTTTTATAATAAAATAAGAATACCCAATTTCACACCTCCCTTAATTATGGGTATTCTGCTATATTATCAAAATCTTTGTAAACTAAAGAGTTAAATTCCTTTTCTGGACTTTTAGAGGAAAATGAATTCCATGAAGTTTTTAAATATGTGGAAAAAACATGGCAAAAATCAAATGTTAGTCAATAATGACATCAATGTATAAGCAAACAAATTTCATATCCTAATAAGGAACAAAGAAATCCACAACTTTTGTGTGATACTATAAATTTATTTATTCACTATACACAGAATATGTCCCCTATAAAATGCACATGAAAATCACTAAAAAGTATAATCTGGTGAACATTTTCTCAATTACAGAACATACTAAATCAGTTGGGATAATGGCTCTGCCTCAAAATAGTGATTTTAACACCTAAAAGAGTCTCCTTTATATCTAATGCAAGGTTTAATACTTATTTTGGGATTACTTCCTAATATGTTTGAAGAGGCAGTTAACAATTTACTATAACTGTAGTATATTACAGCCACTGCACAACAAATCAATTTATTACAGATTAAAACAAATCATTTTTCATTATTTGTATTAATGGGAAGCAAACATAAATACTGGATACTTAAAAATGGCAGATACCCACAAAGTTACTTATCTTTGATAGTATATATTGGGTTTTATAATTACATTAGGATATGACTGGTGTAAAATAATTGTTATGAATACACCTCAGACAAAACAATGAGGCCATACTGTACTGATTCACTAGATTATGCCCTCAGTAGACATTTATTAAGTGAATTATATCTATTTTTTTCTCCCCAATTACCCAGTAAAATGTTTTGCACAACAGTATGGGTGAAATAAATGTTTGCTGAATATACTGACTAGGTAAGAGGTGAGAAAGACATGGACCCTCTTAGCTGGATATCAAGAATCATATTTGGAATTTACCTCGGAAAGAGGAAGATGTAAGCTGCATGTGGTGTACAATAAACAAACTCAGATGCCAACAAAGCAAACAATTAAGCAGAAAGCACTGGCACCACAATAAGCATAGGCAAGGTTTGCTAATAGCAAAACTGGAGCTGACTTTAAAAGATAACCAAAGAGAAAGTTTATATTAGACAATATATTTTTCTACCAATTCATTTTGAGACAGACCAATAGAGGCACTGTAAGAGACTATGGCTGTCTTCCTTGATATTCAGACATCCTAATTTTCAATAATTTATTATAGACCTATTACCCATGAGTCAATACAAACCTATTCATATTTAAGGATTAGTTTCCACAAGTACAAAGTTGAATTTCCTTTTATTTGTCCTAAAATGCTTACTTTCAAACTTGAAGGGACTTCAATTAGTCCATGTAGTTTTCAATAACATTCTTTTATCTTTTCAGACCAGAGCCAAAATATTTGTACAGTATTCATGCTTCAACACCTTCCACCCACCCTTTGGTCACTTGAACTGCCCTTCTTTGGTTCTTTTTCTGCTTTCTCAGATCTTTCTTGAAGTGTAGTAAGCAGAACCGTACTGGGTATTCCAGCTGCAGTTTGGTCTATCATTGTTGGAATGACTTCTGTTATGCCATGGTCTGCCAGTCGGTCTAGTTCTAGGACTATAAGATCTTCTATAGTTGTAATCAAAAGACTGAGTTCTTGGTTAACTCCTTTCATAAATTTGGCTTCTAGAATGTCTATATCTGTCATAATCATCATAGCAAGAAAAACTGTATACATTCCTTCCTTCCTTGGCTTTCATTTGATTTGGTGTCTTTTGATCCCCCTGTGCAAACTGGATTTCAATTTGATCCACAAGTCCATTTTCTGTCCAAATTATGTAATGCATCTTCAGCATCATGAGCATCCTCAAATTGAACATAAGCAAATCCTCTTGGACAATGAGTGTAGAAAGCAAGTGGAATATACACAATATAGGACCATAATGACCAAATTCACAATGTAAATCTTTAGACCTGGTGTCATCAGCCACATTCCTCATGAACAGAGATGTGTTTGGGGGATGCAGATAGTGGGAGGTGGTGGTGGTGAGAGTCTTGGCCATGGGAACTAATGGGCTCAACAAACCATATGTGGCTCCTACTGTGGATCCTTGGACACACTGGATCATATTCTTTTATACATTCTGCCAATCTATGTCTTTTGACAGGTGAGATTTGTCCATTAAAATTCAAGGCTATTACTATAAATTTAGTTTTCACATCACCCATTTCACCCTTTGTCTTTTATATTTTGTATCTTATTGTTGTCTCTCTTGTTATCCTTTTAGTTACTGTTGCTGGTAATCTTCATTTCTACATTCTGTTTCATGTCTCTGTCTTCTCTTTATCTTGTCAGCTCACAGAATTCCCTTTAATGTTTCTTATAGGACAGGACTCTTTTAATGAACTCTTTTAGCTTCTGTTGATCTGTGAATATTTTTATAACACAAAATATTAATTCAATTTTGAAGGACAGTTTTGCTGGATAAAATATTCTTGACTGAAAGTTTTCCTCTTTCAGTACCTTACATATATCATACCACTACCTTCTCAACAGCATGGTTTCTGATGAGAAATCCACACTTAATCTTACTGCAGTTCCCTTGTAAGTAATAGATTACTTTTCTCTTGCTGATTTTAGAATTCTCAATTTATCTTTGGCAGTTGATATTCTGATTATTGTGTGTCTCATACTGGATCTATTAAGGCTTACTCTATTTGGAGTACATTTGACCTCGGCTTTACATATTCATGCATTTTGTAAGGGTTGATAAATTTGCAGTCATTATTTCCTCAAATATTCTTTCTAGCCCCTTCGTGTCTTTTCTCCCTCCAGGATACCCATGATGCATGTTTGTGCACTTTGTGCTTTCAGTCATTTCCCTGAGACCATGTTCAAAGTTTTCCATTCTTTTCTCGATCTGTTCTTTTGTCTGTGCAGATTTGGATGTTCTGTCTTCTAGTTCATTGATCCTTTCCTCTGCCTCTCTTAATCTGCTGTTGTGTGGCTCTAGAATATTTTCAATTTCATTTATTGTGCCTTGCATTCCCATAAAATCTTTTATTTTCTTTGTTTGAATTCAAACTCTTATTTATGCTCACCCAGTGTCTTCTTAATGCCCTTTATCTCTTTACACTTCTCCTTGAATTGATTTACAAACTTAGTCTGACCATCTTTGATTAGGTGTTCCAAATTCTGTTATTTCCTCCAAATTTTTAATTTGTTACTTTGCCTTGCACATATCTTCATGTTTCTTAGCATGTCTTGTAATTTTTGTTGGCATCTGGGCATCTGATTATCATCATAAGATTAATCCACAGGTGGTTTCCTTCTTTTGTCTAAGGTTTTGTTATTGATTGGGTTCATGTTAATGTCTCCTTTGGCATCTGGATCTTCAATATTCCCCACCTAAAATGGGGTAGGGTCCCATGCAGTTGGTGTATACAGCTCCAAATGACACTGGACAGAAGGCCAAGGAAGCAGCTTCCCCAGATTGCACTTTTCCAGCCTTCCCAGCAATGGTAAATTTCAGCAACCTACCCCCAAGGCCCTACAATAGTAAATTATTTTTTAGGCTTTTGTCCCCTCTTTGTCTGAGGTGGGTGGAAAAAAATAGCATCACAAGAACTACAGATGACTCTTAGAAAGGGCCCAGGCTGTGGTAACGAGACAACAAATTTTGCTGGCCAACAGTAGAATAAGAATTCTGTCAGATCTCCCTCTGTTTCCAAGTAGGTGAGTTTCCTCAACTCTCATACTTAACAGCAGCCTGACAGGCAGAATCTGGGCCAACCAGAAGCTTATGGCCTTGAAGGGGAGCCCTGAGGATGTCACTCATGGCAGTTTCTAAGTTTGTGGTATACATAGCTCTTTGGGCACCATGGGCAATTGTTTGGAAAGGGATAAACTTGTGGGCCCCAGAGGTCCAATTTCACTGGCCAACACATGGATCACAACTATGTTGCATCCCCTTCTGTTCCCTGAGAGATTACTCCCCTGAATCCCCCATTCTGCAGCAGCCTGACAGGCAAGAACTGGGTTACTAGAAGCTGCCAGCCTTGATGGTGGAGGATGGGTGCTGGGAACCACAGTCAAGCAAATTTCACTGTCATTTTTCTGTCACTGTTTCTACATCTTTAGAATTAATGGCTCTTCTGGTGCTATGGACCCTTGTCTGGAAAGGGCCAAGGATGTGTGACCAATTGGTTCAATTTTGCCAGCCAACAGGTGTATCACAACTGTGCTGCATTGCCCTTTGTCCCCAGGGGGAGGGATTTCCTGACTCTCTCATTCCACAGAAGCCAATTAGATGAGAAGCAGGTTAATCAGAAGCTACCAGCCTCAAGGTTGGTTGATGGGAATCAGCAGCTTCAGCTGACTTTTCCTTGCATGGTCTTTCCCTGGTCTCCTAAGCCCCAGAATATCTGCTTTGGAGAGTTTATGCCTGTTCTCTAGGGTTCAGGATGAAGTAGTATGTTCTCCCTCCCCTTACTCCACAACCTTCCTGCAAGTCTACTTTCAAGATTCTTTGACTTGGTTTCCAAGCTTTGATTATAACATATCTCAGTATGGATCTCTTTAAAATTATATGTCCTATACTACCTAGGTTTCATAGAACACCTCATACTTCACCACATTTTTTAATTAAATTTTTACAATTTTCACCTTATTTCTTCAAATATTCTTGCTGCCCATTTCTCATTATCCTCTCCTGGGAATCCTGGTTTATTTTCTTGGTATGTTAAATGATGTTCCATCATTCTCATAGTCCATGTTCACCTATTGGCCTTCTTATATTTCACTTTTACACAAAGTGGTTCACTTGAATTTATCTATATTCAAGGCTATTGTTTCTTTCTTCTACCTGTTCATATTTGCTATTGAAACACTCTAGTGAATTTTTCATCTCAGTTATTGTATTTTTCAGGCCCAGAATTTGGATTTGTTTTCATTTTATAATTTCTACATCTTCACTGATTGCTTCAATTTAGAGGACATTGTTCTCTTCATTTCCTGTAGTTCTATGTCCAGTATTTTGATAGGTCTTAGAGTAGTAAACATTAATTCTTTGTCTAGCACCTCTCATAGCTGTGCTTCCTAAGGGACAGTTTCTGTTAATAACTTTTTGTTTGCTTGCATATTGACCATAATTTCTTGTTATATCCATACCTCATAATTTTTGTTGAAAACTGAATCTTTTTAATAATATAATGTGATAAATCTGGAAATTAGATTCCTCATCCACCTCATAATTTCTTGTTGCTTGTTGTGATTTGTTATATTTTGCTTTATGTAAGTGGCTTTTCTGCACCATTTTTTGTTTCATGTCTTCAATAGTTCTATATTTTTTGATTCTGAAAAGCTATGGCTTCTCATTGATTACTTTACACTCTTGGAGTCAAGAAATAAACAAGAAATATAAAGGTAGAGAATTCCCATATTTGCATATTGATTCTTTGTTCGGGAGCTCCTTCAATCTTAACTAGGGTGTCTAAAGCTCTGCACTTACACTGACTTCCTGCTTGTACTAAGCCTATATATCCACTGAAGACTGAAGCTTAGATAATTCTCAGGTCTTTTCTTCAGCATGCATCCTGAGGTTTGGCTTGCTTTCTAGATTCCCCATTATGAATGGGAGTTTAGGTAAATTTTTTCTCAACTTTTTTCCTCAGGCTTCAGTCATGTCTGTGGTTTGCTTGTGCCCAATTTCCCCAGGAAGCAGCAGCTTGTTTGTTTGCCTTTCTATATTTTTGAAAAATTTTCTCCACATAACTTTTTCCTTCATGAAAGAGTTCCTAGTTAGGTCACAAGGATAAGGACCTTGCAGCGGTTATTCATTTTCTCCCAAAAGACAAGCACTATGCCTTGGGAACTATGTTTACACTTTTCTCACTGGAGCCACTTTCCCACATTGGGTATTTTATCTGCTACTACAAAGGATAATATGGTAGAGTAAGGTTCAGTTAAAATGCCACAAATCTCTCTTACTATGTGTATTGACTTTTCTATTGCTTCAGAATTTACTTGGTTATTATTTTCAAGTTCAAGCAAGTTAATTTTGATACTTTTTCATGGTTTTCCCACTGCTTGGTTTAAGTACATCACTCTCTGAGCTTAGTTGTGATTTTATATCATATAAGCAACACTTAGCAAACGATTAAATACGCTTTTTGAAGTAGCAATAACCCTATAAAATCTGTAGGAAAAAATATTAGGAAAACATTGCATGATTTATTTAAAGAGAGTAGAAAATATTGCTCAAAAATTAGAGAACTCATATACAGAATATTATACCTAATATTCTGAAGAGTAAAACTCTACATTAAGATATCAATTAATAACTTACCATCTATTCAATTCAATGACATCTGGAAAAAATGCCAGTGGTTTCTTTCTTTGTTTGTGGGTTTATATTTGCTTATATGTAATTTCTATTATTAACCAATTGCTAAAATGTATACAGAAATTCAAGTATTAGAAAAATACTTGACAATTTTGAAAAAGAATAATGTTAAAGGTATACAGTATTAGGTTTCAAGACATCTACAAAACTACATTAGTTAAGAGAATGTGGTACTGGAGAAAAGACTGATAATCAAACTAGTGAAATAGAATAGAGAGTGCATACAAAAACCCAGAGTTGTGCAGTGCCTTGATATAAAACATGACACCAAGGCAATTTAAAGAAAAAATGAATGTTCTTTCCAAAGTTACAGGAAAAAAAAATGATATCTATGGTTTGAAACTTAACCTTTACCCTTACTAATAAATATCTCTAAACATTAGTACCAGGTTGATGATAGGTATGTTTAAACTATTCAGAATGTTAAAAATAAAACAAGCCTGACTTTTAGGAAAAATACACAAGAGGGTCTTCTTGATTTCACACAGGCAAGTATTTATTAATTATTATTCTTAAGGCATTAAACATAAAATAAAAGAGATGAAATTGAAATAATTAAAATAATAATTTCCACTCATTAAATGACATCACTAATAGAGATATTATCAAGTAAAATATTGGATTATAATTCATTATAATAATATATCTGACAAGAACTTTTTATTTAGTATATGAAAAGCTACTATGACAATTCCAAAAATAAAATGGATAAAAGTATTGAAAAAGCATGTCACAAAAAAGTATGCATACCTAATTACAGGTACTAAACATGATGACTTATCTTGGAAATAAAGGGTAAATCTACTATGAGATAATATTACTCACCCTCTATATTTGCTAAAATTTTAAGGAATTTAAGTACAAATATTTCCAAGTAGGTATAGTAGTTGGAGATCTCATGTATTCCTGGGGGGAGGATAAAATGGTACATTCATATTGGAAAACAATTTGTCAGCACATACTGTAATAAAATATACACCTGCTTTTGATGAAGCAACATTTTTCTACATACTCGAGAAAAATGAGCGTTTCTAACAACTAAAATATGTAAAGTACATTTTATAGAAAATGTATTTTCCTTATAGCAGAAATCTGTTAGCAAACAAAATACATATTTTATGGTGTGAATAAGTAAAATGTGGATGTGCTCATTTGAATGTATTATGTACCCCAGAAAAAGCCATATTCTTTGATGCAGCCTTGTGGGGAAGATATTTTGGTGCTGATTAGATTTGCATGGAAATGGGCCCCACCCAACTGTAGGTGAAAACTCTAATGAGATATTTCCATGGAGGCATGGCCCCACCCATTCAGGGTGAGCCTTGATCAGTGGAGCCATATAAATGAGCTGATCGGCAGAGGGAACTTGGTGCAGATCTGAGTGATGTTTTGAAGAGGAGCTACAGCCAAGAGGGAAACTTTGAAGAAAGCACAGGAGCTGCAGATGAGAGACAGTTTGAAGACAGCCATTGAAAGCAGACTCTTCTTCCAGAGAAGCTGAGAGAGGACAAATATCCCAAAAGCAACTAAGAGTGACATTTTTGAGGAACTGTGGCCTAGAGAGGAATATCCTGGGGGAGAGCCATTTTGAAACCAGAACTTTGGAGCAGACACCAGCCATGTGCCTTCCCAGCTAACAGAGGTTTTCTGGACACCATTGGCCATCCTCCAGTGAAGGCACATGATTTGTAGAATTTATGGCCTTGAGACTGCAACCATGTAACCAAATAACCCCCTTTTATCAAAGCCAATCCATTCCTGGTGTTTTACATTCCAGCAGCATTAGCAAACCAGAACAGATTTTGATACAAGGAGTGGGTATTTTTGCTGCTGAGTTTGCAAATACCAAACGTGTTGGAATGGCTTTTTAAATGGATAAGGGGAAGATTCTGGAAGAATTGTGAGAAACTTTATAGAAAAGGCCTAAACTGCTTTGATAAGACTGTTAGTGGAAATATGGCCTCTCAAGATATTTCTGATGAGGTCTTGAACAGAAATGATGAATGTGTTGTTGTAAACTGGAAGAAAGGTGATCCTTCTTTTAAAGTGGCAGAGAATTTGGCAAAATTGAGTCCTGGTGTTAGATGGAAGGAAGAATTTGAAAGCAATTACCTGGAATACTTAACTGAGATCTCCAGACTACATGTGGAGGATGTACCCTGGCTTCCCCTTGCAGTTTATAGTAAAATGTGAGCAGAGAGAGATAAACTTAGAACTGAACTCTTGGATTCAAAGAAACCAGAAGTTGATGGCTTGGAAAATTATGGGCTTCCAGGGGATAGAATCCCAGTACCTACAGCCTAAAATGAGGATGTAACCAAACATGGAACCCAGCCACCATTTCAGTACAAGCCAAGACTGGAAAAGGAGTTAAACAGAAACGGTTTGTGGAAAGTCCTATTGTCTGACAGCTTTGATCCCTGTGTGCTTCATGCAAAGCCAACAGAATGTTTGTGAGAACTTTATAGACAGAGCCATTGCTGGTCTGGACTGGAGGAGACAGACAAGGAACAAATTGAAGGAAAAATTTCTTCAAAGACAGAGCCATGGAGGTTGAGGTCTGGAGTCAAGAGGTCTCAGGCTGGGAGAGCAGAGTGGCCCACCTGCAAGGAAAGGGTGAGTTTGTCCCAGAGGTCGAGGGTGGCCCTTCCACCTCAATGCTCTGAAACAGTTTTGCCATCCCAGGCCCCAAAGAGGGTGGAGCACATTCCCAGGGGAATGGGGAGAGCCTGGCTGCCACCACACTGTTCTGAAGGGGTTGAGCATGTGCCCAGGAGATGAAAGAGAATAAAGGTGCTACCCCAATGTTTGAGGAGGGTGGGGCCAAGAAGGTGGTCTCCCCAATGTGTGGATAAGTTGTAACACTCACCCAAGTGTTTGGAGAGGAAAGGGCTACTGCAAAGGCCCTTAGGGTGTGTTAGATTCCTGCTCTCTCAAGCCCCAAGGATGCAATGTCATTCTGTTAATGACTCTCAGACTTTGAAATCTAATGGAATTTGTCTTGCCAGTTTTCAGAACTGTTTTGGTACTGTGAATCCTGTTATCCTTTCAGTTTTTCCTTATGGCAATGAGAATGTTTATCCTATGAATGAACCTCCTTTGTATATTGGAAGCACATAATTTGTTCTAAGTTCGCAGATCCACAGCTACAAGAGAATTATGCCTTAGGACTGACCATGATTTTGATGGGATCTTGTACTTAACTATTGTTACTGAAATTATTTAAGTTTCTGTGATATTGTTATGGGATGTATGTATTTTGTATTTGGAAAGAATATGTTTTTCTGAGGTTCAGAGGGTGGAATGTGCCAGTTTGTATGTATTATGTCCCCCAGAAAAAGCCATATTCTTTGATGCAGCATTGTGGGGCAGATGTTTTGGTGCTGATTATTTCTGCACAGAAATTGGCCACACCCAACTGTAGGTGATAGCTCTGATGAGATCTTTCCATGGAGGCATGGCCCCACCCATTCAGGATGGGCCTTGATCAGCAGAGCCATATAAATGAGCTGATGGGCAGAGGGAACTCAGTGCAGCTATGAGTGATGTTTTGAAGAGAAGCTACAGCCAAGAGGGAAACTTTGAAGAAAGCACAGGAGCTGCAGATGAGAGACAGTTTGAAAATAGCCATTGAAAGTAGACTCTTCCTCCAGAGAAGCTGAGAGAGGACAAATATCCCAAGTGCAACTAAGAGTGGTATTTTTGAGGAACTGCAGCCTAGAGAGGAACATCCTGGGCAAAGCCATTTTGATACCAGAACTTTGGAGCAGATTCCAGTCACATGTCTTCCCAGCTAACAGAGGTTTTCTGGACACCATTGGCCATCCTCCAGTGAAGGTACCCAATTTGGACACTTTCTGGCCTTGAGACTGTAACCATGTAACCAAATAAACCCCCTTTTATCAAAGCCAATCCATTCCTGGTGTTTTGCATTCCAGCAGCATTAGCAAACTGGAACAGTGGACTATATATATATATATATATGTGTATATAAGGATATTATATATAAAATATCCTTAGCCATCAAACAGACACACACACACACACACACACAGACAGACATTTTTACAGCACTGGCAGACATATAGCTAAAATATAAGTTAGCTGAAGGGGCAGGGCAATATGGCAGAATGGTGAGGTGTGCATTTTAGTTATTCCTCTGGGTCAGCTGGTAGATAGCCAGGAACTGTGTGGAACAGACACCACAGAGGAATCTGAGTTTGGACAAGGTCATATAACAGTCTCCAGCATGTGATCCAGCTGAGATCAGCAAAATCTGTAACTTGTTGTGTCCAGGAGCCCACACTCTTCCCTGCCATGCACAACAGACTGTTTTGTGGCTGATCTCTTGAAGCAAGAATGGCCATCAGTGCTGAGAACCAGGAGGGAGAACTGCAGTTGCATAACTGATTAACAAACTCAGACTGCTGAACAAAAACTCCAACCATAGATAAACTGACACCAGACACTTGGAAATCTGGGAGCAATCAGCCCAGCAGAGAGGAGATAGGGCTAGAAAAAAAAAGGTAGAGAAAATCAAAAACAAAAAGAGACATTTGGAGTTGTTGGTGGAAAAAATATGGAGAAGGGTTGGTATCAAAGAGAATCAGTCATGTATGCAAACCCCAGGAGCAAGGGCCCATCTCTGAAAAGGTGGTTTTTCTGGTTATGCATTTTTTACTCAATTGCTCTCCAATGACTTGTCTTTTTGCATTTCAATAGCCCATCAGAACTGCAAATATGAAATTAAACAGCTTTTCTTCAAATAGTCTATACTGGGCTTTTCTTTTTTTTTTTTCCTTTTTATCCTTCTCTTTTTTTAAATAACTATTCTAAGTAACCTATTACAGAAAGCCTCAAAGATTTGCAATTTGGGCCAAGGCAAGAGAAGAGGTAAGATAGCTCTGAGAAACAAACAGTAAGTCTAGTGGAGGAGAAAATTTGCTAAAAAGGCCAAAAATTTCCCAAGAAAAGTGGGTGTGGTCCAGCTTGAGTGGCAGCCTTCATTCAGAGAACTCAGACCCCAGGGACGAATTCAGAAACCAGCTTCAGTCAGCCACACTTCTGACTGTGTCAGGATCACTGGGAGAAATAAAGCCTCTTTACCACCTCACACTGGTGGGGGAGCTGTGAGCTGGCAAGTGTAACCTGCAGGAGAGTATAGGGAAAGGACACAGTCTAAAGGCCTCACTGGGGTGTCTCATTCTCAAGGAAATTCCATACCCTGCTCCTGATATCTGGAGATCTCTGAACAGGGAAAACATGACTGTGGTTAACTATATCTGAGGATACACTCACACAAAAATGCTACACGGAGGCAGGGAAAAAAACAGAAAAACAAGAGGTGAAAATCTCTGATCAACTAAATAGAACCTAAGTTAGAGGTCTGGAATAAGCTAAACTGGACACAAAAGGATAGGGAACAAAGCCAACCAACAAGATAACCATAGGTAAAAGAGTGAAAATGAGCTCCAGAATAAACTAATCAAGAAAGTCAGATGCCTAGGGAGCTTAAGATAACAAACCATAGTAGTAAACATGAAAATATGGAGCAGCCAAAGGAACAAACTAATAGTTCAACTGACATACAGGAGTTGAGGCAACTAATGCTATATCAATTCAATGAACTGAAAGAAGAAGTATTAAAGATGTTCAAACAAATCTCAATCAACTAAAAATCCAGTCAATGAACTGAAGGGAGATACAGCAAAAGAGATGAAGGATATAAAGAAGACATTGTATGACCATAAAGAAGAATTCATAAACCTGGAAAAACAAATGGCAGAGCTTATGGGAATGAAGGGCATAATGGAGGAGATGAAAAAGACAATGGAGAGATAAAATAGTAGATTGGAACAGTCAGAAGAAAGGATAAGTGAACTAGAAGACAAGACATTTAAATTCACACACACACACACAAAAAAACAGATGCTGAAAAGAAAGGAAAAATATGAGCAGGGTCTTAGGGAGCTGAATGAGAGCATGAATATACATGTTATCGGTATCCCAGAGGGAGCAGAGAGGGGAAAATGGGCAGATAGAATAATATAAGAAACACTCACTGAAAATTTCCCAACTCTTATGAAAGACAGAAAGTTGAAGATTCAAGAAGTGCAGCATAACCTAAGCAGAAGAGATCCCAGTAGACTTACTTGAAGACACTAACTGATCAGAATGTCCAATGTCAAAGGCAAAGAGAGAATTCTGAAAACAGCAAAAGAAAAGCAATCCATCACATACAAGGGAAGATCAATAGGACAATGTACAGATTTCTTTGCAGAAACCATGGGGGTGAGAGACAATTGTATGATATATTTAAGATACTGAAAGAGAAGAACTGCCAACTAAGAATTCTATATCCAACAAAACAGTCCTTCAAAAATGAGGGCAACATTGAAATATTTTCAGTCAAACAGACACTGAGAGAGTTTGTGAATAAGAGACTGGTGCTGCAGGAAATACTAAAGGGAGTGCTACAGGCTGATAGGAAAAGACAGGAGAGAGAGGTTTGGAGAAGAGTATAGAAATGAAGACTCTCAGGAAGGGTAAAAGGAGAGAGAGGAAAGTATAAGACATGGCATAGCATATAGAATCCAAAAGACAAAATGGTGGAAGAAAGTACTGTGCTTACAGTAATAACACTAAATGTTAATGGATTAAATGCCCCTATAAAAAGACACAGACTCACAGAATGGATTAAAAAAGAGGACCCATATTTGTGCTGTCTACAAGAAATTCACTTTAGATACAAGGACAAAAATTGGTTGAAAGTGAAAGGTTGGGAAAAGATACTTCATGCAAAGAACAAACAGAAAAAAGCAATAGTTATATTAATATAAGACAAATTAAACTTCAAAATAAAACAATGAAAAGAGACAAAGAAGGACAGTATATATTAATAAAAGGGTCAATTCATCAAGAAAACATAACAATCATAAATATTTATACACCAAGTCCGCGTGCCCCCAAAATTCATGGGGCAAACACTGAGAACACTGAAAAGGGACGTAGATACATCTACAATAATAGTTGGAGAATTCAATACACCATTCTTATCAATGGATAGAAAATCTCAACAAAGGATCAATAAGGAAATGGAGATGTTAAATTGTATGATAAATGAACTAGACTTGACAGACATTTATAGGACCCCACAACCCATAAGAGCAGGATACACATTTTTCTCAAGTGCTCATAGGAATATTCTCTAGGATACATCACATGTTGAGTCACAAAGCAAGTGTCACCAAATTTAAAATTATTGATATTATAAAAAAAATTCCCAAATATATGGAGACTAAAGGGCACACTCTTAGAAAAACAGTGGGTAAAGAAAGAAATCACAAGAGAAATTAGTAAATACCTTGAGGCAAGAGACAATGAAAACACAACATATCAAAACTTATGAGATGCAGCAAAGACAGTGCTGAGAGGGAAATTCATTGCCCCACATGCCTATATTAAAAGAGAAGACAGAACAAAAATTGAGGAATTAACTGTTCACCTGGTGGAACTAGAGGAAGAACAGCAAACTAACCCCAAAGCAAACAGAAGGAATGAAATAAAGAGTAGAGCAGAAGCAAATGAAATTGAGAACAGGAAAACAATATAGAGAATCAACAAATCCAGAAGTTGTTTTTTTTTTTTTTCCTGAGAAAATCAACAAAATTGATGGACCCCTAGCTAGGCTAACAGGAAAACAATACAGAGAATGAACAAAACCAGAAGTTAGTGTTTTGAGAAAATCAACAAAATTCATGGATGCCTAGCTAGGCAAAAAAAAAAAAAAAAAAAAAAAAAAGCCAGGGAGCAGATGCAAATAAATGCAAATGGGAAAGAAAACATAACTACTGAACTTGCAGAAATAAATGAGATAATAAGAAGATACTATGAACTACATGCTAATAAACCAGACAACTTTGATGAAGTGGACAATTTCCTAGAAAAGCATAAACTACCAGCATTGACTCAAGAAGTAGATTACCTCAATAAACCAATCACAGGTAAAGAGATTCAATCAGTCATGAAAAAATCTCACAAAAAAGAAAATCCCAGGAACAGATGGCTTCACATATGAATTCTGCCAAGCATTCAAGAGAGAATAAGTATTAACCATGTTCAAACTCTTCAAAAAATTTGTAGGAGGTAGAGCTACCCAATTCATTCTATGAAGCCAACAACACCCTTGTCCCAAAATCAATGACAATATCATGAAAGAAAATTATACATCAATATTTTTAATGAATAGAGATGCAGAATTCCTCAACAAAATACTTGCAAATCATATCCAACAGCACAATTAAAGAATTATGCATCACGAGCAGGTGGAGTTTTTTCAAGGTATGCAAGGCTAGTTCAATACAAGAAAATCAATTAATGTAACACACTACATCAATAAATCAAAGCAGAGGAACCACATGGTCATCTTCAATGCAGAAAATGCATTTACAAAATCCAACATCCTTCCTTAATGAAAGCACTTCAAAGGATAGGAATAGAAGGGAATTTTCTCAATTTGATAAAAGCAATATAGAAAAAAATCCACAGCTAACATCACACTTAATGTGGAGAAACTGAAAGCTTTTCCCCTAAGATCTGGAATAAGACAGGGATGCCCACTGTCACCATTGTTATTCAACATTGTGCTGGAAGTTCTAGCTAGAGCAATCAGGCAAGAAAAAGAAATAAAAGGCATCCAAATTGGAGAGGAAGAAGTAAAACTTTCACTCTTTGCAAATGACATAATTCTACATATAGAATATCCACAAAAATCTACAGCAAAGCTATTAGAACTAATCAATGCATATAGCAAAGTGGCAGGCTCCAAGATCAACATGCAAAAATCTGTAGTGTACTTATACCCAAGAAATGTGAAACAAGAGGAAGAAATAAAAAAAAAATCCATTTACAATAGGAAACAAAAGAATCAAGTATTTAGAAATAAACATAACTAAGACCACAAAAGACCTATTTAAAGAAAACTACAAGAAACTTCTAAAAGAAATTGAACAGGACCTGAAAAATGGAAGAACATACCATGTTCATGGATTGGAAGACTAAATATAATTAAGATGCTAATTGTACCTAAACTGATTTATAGATTCAATGCAATAACAATTAAAATCCCAACCACTTACTTTGCAGAAATAGAAAAACCAATAACCAAATTTACTTGGAAGGGCAAGGTGACCCAAATAGCCAAAAATATCTTGAGAAAGAGGAACAAAGTGGGAGGTCTCACACTACCAGTCTTTGAAGCATATTACAAAGCAATAGTGGTGAAAACAGCATGGTACTAGCATAATGATAGATATACTGAGAAATGAAATCAAATTCAGTGTTCAAAAACAGACTCACATCTATGGACAGTTGATCTTTGATATGGCAGCCAAGCCAAAGCAACTGGGACAGAGCAGTGTCATCAATAAATGATGTTTGGAGAACTAGATATCCATTTCCAAAAGAATGAAAAAGGATCCATATCTCACACCTTATACAAAAATTGACTCAAAATGTTTCAAAGACCTAAACATTAATGCTAAGACAATAAGACACTTAGAAGAAAATTTAGAGCAATTTTTTAAAGATCTTGTGAGGTGGCTTCCTAGACATGACACCCCAAGTGCAAGCAAAAAAGAACAAATAGACAAATGGAATCTCCTCAAAATTAAACACTTTTGTACACCAAAAGACCTTGTCAGAAAGGTAAAAAGCAGCCTACATAATGGTAGACAATATTTTGAATGACATATCAGATAAGGGTTTAATATCCTAAAGATATAAAGCAATCCTACAACTCAGTAACACAAAGAAACACAATTCAATTAAAAAATGGGTAAAAGACATGGATAGATACTTTTCTGTAGAGGAAATACAAATGGCTCAAAAACTTATGAAAAATGCTCAACATCACTGGCTATTAGGGAAATACAAATTAAAACCACAATGAGATATCATGTCACACCTACAGAATGGCCATTATTTAAAAAAAGAAAACTACAAGTGCTGAACTGGATGTGGAGAAAGGCACACTTATTCACTGTTGGTGGGATTTTGGAATGGTGCAACCACTCTGGACAGTAGTGTGGCATTTCCTCAGGAAGCTACATATAGATATGCCATATGGCACAGCTCTTGCATTACTTGGTGTATAATCAGAGGAACTGAAATTAGGACATGAACAGACATTTGTAAACCAATGTTTATCATGGCATTATTCACAATAGCCAAGAGATGGAAACAGCCCAAATGTCCATCAATGGAGGAGTGAATAATCAAACTGTGTACATATACACAATGGAGTATTACACAGCTGTAAGACAGAACAAAGACATGAAACATATAATAACATGGAAGAAACTTAAGGGCATTATGTTGAGCAAAGTTAGCCAGAAACAAAAAGACAAATATTGTATGGTCTCATTAATATGAACTAGCATTAATAAGCAACATTGAAAATTAAAAGCTGACAATACAAGCTATCAGGAGATAGAAAGTGGGTAGAGATTGGATATTTGTTGCTGAAGGACTACAAAATAAGCAGGGTTGATTGTATAGATTCAGAAATAGCATAATACTGTGTAATGGTAGCACACTATTGTAACTACACTGAACAAAGATGTCCATGAGTATAGCTGAAAGACATGCCCTAGTGACTTGAATGACATGTGATGTAAAGATAGAAGATAAAGACTGGCACTGTTTAACTTAGGAAAAACTGGGATGGTCAATGATTGTGACTAAATGTGCAAATATAAAACTGTTCTTGAATGTGGGAGAATAAATGAATGTCAGTCATGCAGAGTGTTGGAAAGGGAATAGTATTGGAGAAAAATATAAAGCAAACTGGAGTGTATGTTCAAAAGTAACATTGTAATATGTTTCCATTAAATGTAACACAGGCAATATACAAAAGCTAATTGTGAATGAGAGGGAGATACAAGGGAGGGATATGGGACTCTTGGTAGTGGTGTTGTTAAATGACCCTACTATTACATTGTATTGTATATTTAAAATTTATTTTTATTATATTTTTTATTATTCATTTAAAATACTTTTTTCATATTAATCACTATGTTCAAGTGCGGATGGTGGTGATAAATGCACAACTGTATGATGATACCATGAACAACTGAGTGTACATGGTGGATAAGTATATGGCTTGTGAATATAGCTCTATAAAATTGTACAGAAAAATATAAACATGGATAAAAGTGCTAGAGAAAACATGGAGAGTTGGATGAACATATCTACTATCAGCTAGGAGGTAAAATGTTATAATCTGTCTGGAAGATAGTGGGGTGTTTCCACACAATGCTAAGTATGTGGGCACTATAATGTCCTGCAACCTCATAAGGGAACATGTACTTGGAAGATCTGAGAACAGGGACATGAATGGACATTTGCACACTGGGTTTATGGAGAAAGTGTGCATGATTTGCAATGGGTAGATGTGGCCTAAGAGTGCACCAACTGAGGAACAGAATGGTGAACTGCTCTGTGTGCATACAATGTAATATTGAGCACCTGCAAGAAGGAATGAAGCTGTAAAACACACAACGAGGTGAATGGAACCTGTAGACAGCACTTTGAGTGAACTATGTCAGAAACAAAGGCAAACACTCTAATGCCTCACCAATATGGTCTAGCTACAATGTGTAAACTCAGAATTGAACCTTAGAGCACACCTTATCAGGGCAATGCTTATTGTAACCATCCCTAGATTGTGAGCTCTTACACATCTATTCCTGAATTGTAATGGCTATCTCCAGATTCTGAGATGCTGATCCCTTTGTGTATAATCTGATTGATCCCTGGAACTCTGGGTATCTGTGTGACACCTGAAACTCAGGTCTAGAACTTGGCAGATATGAATGTCAGTATTAGCACATGTAGCAACTGTTAAAAAAGCTGAAAAATGGTCCAGACCTCAACTACAGATATGAATGAAGCAGATGTGGTTAGGACTAGGGCAAAATAGGCCATAGGCTAAAGGACAATACAGACTGCATTTTAAAACTGTAAATTCCATGTAAGAGCAAGGTAAGAGATATTTAGTTGGTGCAAGATCTATATTTCCTAAAAAATTTAACTCAACCTGTTTGGTCAAATACCATAATTATATGTAACTTAATAGGAAGTGAGACCTGGTAGGTTTGCATAGGTTAGTGTGAAATTGTGACACATCCTAAAGTAATTTGGGCAGAGAATAAAATATATATGCAAGGACCCCCTGAGGAGCTGTGGGAAAATGCAGAGGTGTTGGGATTTTTCACCCGGATTGTTGCTGATATTGTCACAGACATTGAGGACTGATGGTTTGATGTGTGAGCCCCCAATCATGGGACTTGCACTTATGAAACTCATTACTGCAAAAAGGAGGCTAAGCCTGCTTGTAATTGTGCCTATAAGTCTCCCCCTGAGTACCTCTTTTTTGATCAGATGTGGCCCCCTCTAGTGAAGCCAACTCTGCAGGTGAAATCATTGCCCTCCCCCATACATAGGCTCTGACTCCCAGAGGTGTAAATCTCCCTGACAATGTGGAATATGACTCCCAGGGATTAATCTGGACCTGATATTTTGCGATTGAGGACATCTTCTTGACCAAAATGAGGATATGAAATGAAACAAAACACAGTTTCAGTGGCTGAGAGATTCCAAATGGAGTCAAAATTTCACTCTGGTTTGAATTCTTATGCACTATATAGATAACCCATTTTAGCTTTTAATGCATTGGGATAGCTAGAAATAAATACCCAAAAATACCACACTACATCCTAGTAGACTTGACTCTTGAAGATGATTGTATAGCAATGCAACTTACAAGGGTGACAGCGTGATTGTGAAAGCCTTGTGGATCACAGTCCTTTTATCCAGTGTATGGATACATCAGTAGAAAAATGGGGACAAAAAACTAAATGAAAATAAGTTGCAAAGGGGGAAAATTTGGGTGCCCCTTTATGCTTTTAGTTTTTATTCTTATTTTCACTTTTTCTTGTACAAGGAAAATGTTCAAAAACTTGATTGAGGTGATGAATGCACAAGTATGTGATGGTACTGTGAACAATTGATTGTACACTTTGGGTGATTGCATGGAATGTGAATATATCTCAATAAAATTGGAAAGAAAGTAAGTGAGCTATGAAAGAGGACATGCTATGTGATTCTCTTCTTATGGAATTTGAGTAGCCAGACTAACCAATTTTAGAATGAGGTGTATTAAATATGGTAGAAAATAAATGCATATTGTGACATACATAAGTAGATAAAATTCAGTGCCCTCAATGTGAATGAAGAGGATCTGGTTAGGACTAAGACAAATCAGGCCCAAGGGTAAGGATGATACTGACTGGGTTTTAAAACTGCATCTTTTGTGTGAGACTGAGGGAGGAGATTTTAATCTGGTGCAGGATCTATATTTTCTTTAGCACACTAGATAATTTAACTTGTACAATCATTTTTATGAACACCATAGGAGCAGGGAGCAGTGAATGGGAGGTGGGATTTTGTGAGTTTGTGCAGGCTGGGGTGAAATCCTGATACATTCCAGAGTGATATGAGTAGAGTGTTTAAGTGTATTTGTGGGGCTCCCTGAAGACCTGGGAAGAAACATGAAAATGTTGAACTTCCCTACATGGACTATTGTTGATTTTCCCACAAACATTGAGGATTGCCAATTTAGTGGGCTGAACCCTTGATTTGGGGTCTTTCTCTCATCAGGGAAGTGTTTGCAAGGGAAAGGCTAAGCCCACTTATAATTGTGCCTAGGAGTTCCCCCAGAGAGCCTCTTTGCTGGTCAGATGTGGCCCTCTTTCTCTCTAAGACCACTCAGCAGGTGAACTCAATACCCTTCCTTCCAATGCTGGAAATGACTCCTGGAGATGAGCCTGGACCAATACTGTGGGACTGAATGAATCTTCTTGACTAAAAGGGAGAAGACAGGTGAAATAAAATAAGGTTCCAGTGGCTGAGAGATTGCAGATGGAGTTGAGAGGTCATTCTGGAGGGTATTCTTATGTGCTATGTAGATATCTCCTTTTAGCTTTTATTGTGTTGGAGGCCTAGAGGGAATTATCTGAAGCTGTCAAACTGCAACCCAGTGACCTTGATTCTTGAAGAAAGTTGTATAACTATATAGATTTCACAGTGTCACTGTGTTACTGTGAAAATCTGGCTTCACACTCTTTTTATCCAGTGTATGGACAGATGGGTGGAAAAATGGGGACAAAAATTAGAAGAATAGGGTGGGTTGGAGGGAATGGAAATATTTAAGCATTCTTTTTTGCTTTTATTTTTATTTTGGAGTAATGAAAATGTTCAAAAATTGATTCTGGTAATGAACACACAACTGTATGATGTGGCAGTGAATAATTGTACACTATGGATAATTGTAGGGTGTGCGAGTATATCTCAAGTAAACTGTATTATAAAAAGTAAATGAACAATGGGGTGAGTAGGGGAATGGGATGTTTTGGATGTTCTTTTTTATTTTTATTTTTATTTTATTGTTTGGAGTAATGAAAATGTTCAAAGTTGATTGTCGTGATGAAAGCACAACCGTATGATGATACTTTGAACAACTGATTTTACACTTTGAATGATTGTATGTTATGTCATTATATGTCAATAAAATTGCATAAAAATTCAATGCCATCAGCATAATGATAAAATAAACACTGTTTTTTGAGTTGATGGAAAACCATCCCAGATTGACAAACTAGACTCGGCAAGGAATGGAATATATTGATAGGGTAAATAAGGGGGTTCAGGAAGATGTGAAAATACTAACTGAAGATAGACTGCAATAAATTGAATATGGGTTTTGAAACCTTAATGCTTTGATAAACAGATAATATTTAAAATCCATGGAAATAAGTGGAAATAAGCCAAAACAAATATAAAATAGAAATACTGAACTTTAAACAAAACAAAACATAGAATACAGCCAATAGATACCTGGTTTGATGGTATGGTTCAATTCTATTCCAACATTGTGACAGGAAATATGAATCAATGTTAACAGGCATTTTGAATTATGATAATTAAGTTAATTTAAAAGGAAGACATAATAATCCCAAATTTTGTGTGCACTTACAAATGTTCCAAACATTTACTGCATAAAATGATATGACAAAGGGAAAGTCTTTAAATTCCAAAATCATAGTTGGAAGTGTAAGTACAATTTAATCAGTATATAAAATGAGATAAACATCAGTAAAAGTACCAAGAAATTGAACAGCAGTTATCTGCTTTTTCCTGATTAACACATATATACATTAGCACTCCTAAAATACAGAATAGATTTGTTTTCAAGTGCATTTTGAACATGAATCAAAATGGACCATACACTGGGCCGCAAATCAATGTATATCAGTAGCTTGAAATCATAAATTCAGTAGAGGTCAGATTCTGGGCCTCTCCTCTGCTTCTTTTTCTTTATGACCCTCATTCACAGATCCATATATATTACTGTTTCTCAATGTACAAAAGTTGTGCTCAGTCACAGTTTTTACTTGGGCCTTATTCACTCAAAATCTAGAGCAAATTATATCTTAGAATTCACCCCGTGGCACTGGCTATTATTGTTATGAAAGACTGAGCTCCCAGAATTTTTCTGTAATACCATATAAGATTTATTTTATTGAAATTCTTAATTTATTAGGGGAAAATCTATTAGAATATTCATTGTAGCAGGAAAGGATAAAATTCTATGCCAACAATGAGAAGAGAATGGGGAAAATGTATATTTTTCCCCACTAACTGGGTTTATATACAGATCATAATAAACAATACTGAGTTGAAGTTACCACATGCTGTTGAGAAAAATCAGGAAATATGAGAATTTGGAACAAGATGGAAAGTGGGTTTGAACAGTCTTCATGCTTCACCTAAAACTCAATATGCAGGAAATCTATGGAAAGATATTTCAGCTCTGTATCTTCATAATTTAATAGTGAATTAAAAAATTGGGGACTCATGGAACCCACAGTGTTCAGAAGACTGAAATGTAGCCATACTGGTGAATTTTCAGCCAAAGAGCACAGATTAGCATGGTGGAAAACAATGAAGCTCAAAGTGTTCATGAGTTTTGATGGAAGAAATGCATTATCTGAGCAGACAAACCAGACTATTGAATGTCCATGACTCTACTTACATTTTCATGGCTTAAAATGTGTTTTTGAGTTTTCATAGACCTACTCTTGTTTCTTTCAGTTGCATATAGTACTTGACAATTTGCAGTTTCAATAAAAAGTACAGTAAATAATATATGAATAATTTGAATTATGTAAATGATTATAGACAAATAATAGGTGGTAGTTCCAGTTTGCTAAAGCTGCCATTATGCAAAATGCCATAAATTGAATTGCTTATATAAAGAGGATTTATAATTTTACAAATTTACAGCTCTAAGGTCATAAGGAGACCTTCACTGAAGAAAGGCTGATGGTGTCTGGAACTCCTCTGTTAGCCAGGAAAGCATGTGGCTGGCATCTGTTTGTCCATTATTCCCAGGTTGGTTTCAAAATGGCTTTCTCCAATTTGTCCCAGCGCTTCTGTATCTCTATGCTTTTCTCTCTCAGTTCCTGTGCATCACTGCTTGTTCTTCCAGGGTTTTTCTCTCTCTGAGTGTCTGGGTTTTCTTTCTTAGCTTCTCTGGTGCCAACTCTGCTCCATATCTTAGCTTAGAATCTCCAAACGTCCTTATGCCTGCATCTCCAAATGTCTCCAAATGTCTGTGTGGGCTCCCAGCACTCTTAAGGACTCCATTGATCTAATTAAGACCCACCCTGAATAGGTTGGGTCAAACCTCCATGGAAATAAGCTAATCAAAAGGTCTCATCCACAATTTGAGTGGGTCACATTTCCATATAAACAATCCAATCAAAAGATCCCACCATAAGTCTGCCCCCACAAGATTGTATTAAAGAACATAGTTTTTCCAGGGATACATAGCAATGTCAAATCAGCAAAGTGGTGTTAATATAATATCCTTGGTTAGTTATTTCATCTGGGCTATGAAACAAACCAAATGAAGCTAGAAAGAATCTTCGAGACAATTGAAAATGAGTAAGTATGCTGAAGAATTAAATGTCAAAATAAAAAACATACATCTAAAATGTTGCTAAGAAGAGAAGTATGCATAGACAGTGAAAAAATCTTCAGAAAGAGGAGTTCTTAAAGATGAATTTCCAAATAAAATCAGTATCAAAGTCATAGAGGTAGAAGTGAAGTGTATATAAAAATAATTTTCCACTTGGTGGAAAAGGAATTGATTATGATTCATTGCAAAATTGTGAGCATCTCTGAAAATGTTGTCACCTACTATCTACTCAGAATGGGTCTACTCATATTATTAGAAGCATTAGCATTCATAGATTATCACTAATGAGACAGAGGTGCATAGAAATTGCTTATATTAAATCTATTAATTTTTCAGAAAGATCTTTTATTTCTAGTATATATTTTATTAAAATACCTGAAAACATAAGCACAATCTCTTAAAGTTCATATACTTATATATATATATTTTCTTATTGAGATTGTTCACATACCATATAACTATCCGAAGATCCAAAGTGTACAGTCACCCATGGCACCATCATACAGCTGTGATCCATTAACACAATTAATTTTTTTCAATTTTTAGAATATTTTCATTACTCCAGAAAAAAAATAAAGACAAAAAAGGAAACTCAGATACTCCCATACCCCTAACCATGCCCCCCTCAATTATTGATTCATAGTTTGGTATAGTACATTTGTTACCATTGATGAAAGAATGTTAAAATGCTACTAACTGTAGTATATAGTTTGCAACAGGTATATATTTTTCCTATATGCCTCTCTATTATTAACTTCTAGTTATAGTGTCATACATTTGTTCTAGTCCATGAGAGAAATTTCTAATATTTGTATGATCACAGATATTGTCCACAACAAGATTCACTGTTTTATACATTCCCATCTTTTAACCTCCAACTTTCCTTCTGGTGACATGCACGGCTCTGAGCTTACCCTTTCCACCACCTTCACACACCTTTGAGCACTGTTAGTTATTCTCACAACATGCTACTATCACTCCTGTCCATTTCCAAAAATTTAAGTTCACCCTAGTTGAATATTCTGCTCATAATAATCAACCACTCCTCAGTCTTTAGCCTTTTCCTATCTCCTGGTAACTTACATTTCATGTCTATGAGTTTACATATTATAACTAGTTCATATCAGTGAGAACCTGCAATATGTGCATTTATGTATGTCTTATTTCACTCAATATAGTGCCCTCAAGATTTCTTCATCAACCCAATTCTTTCTTTAAGATGGTTTTGTTCACACACCACACATTCCATCCTAAGTAAACAATAATTTGTTCCCTGTATAGTCATGTATGTATGTATTGAGCACCATCACCACTATCTATATAAGGACAGCTCCATTTCTTCCATAAAGATGGAGTAAGAGTCAAAGAAGGTGGAGACAAAAGAAAAAGAAAGGAGAAAAAGAGAAAAACAAAAAAATTGATAGCTAGAAAGTGACAAAAGGAAAGATAGCATTAACCTGAAGTAGAATAAAGAGTCAGACATCACCAATGTCAGTAGTCCCATATCCTTCCCCTATTCCCCACCCCTCCATATGAATTTAGCTTTGGTATATTGCCGTTGCTATATTAAAGGAAGCATATTACAATGTTTCCATTAATTATAGTCCCTAGTTTGCATTGATTGTATTTTCCCCCCAATCCCACCTTATTTTTCACACTTTGCAATGTTGACACTCATTTGTCCTACCTCATGTAAAAACACATGTGTACCTTTTATTATAATATTTGGGCATCCTAGGTTTTCCTGAGTTACACAGTCTCAGTCTTCATCATTCTTCTTTTGTTCTGGTGTCCTATATGTTCCCAGTATTTGTCTTTCAATCATATTCACAGTCATCTTTGCTCAATGTACTTATATTGCTGTGCTACTATCCCCCAAGATTGTTTTCCAAACCTCTCATGCCTGTCTTTTCCTTTCTGTCTGCAGTGCTTCCTTTAGTGTTTCCTGTAGAGCAGGTACCTTGTTCACAAACTCTGTCATTGTTTGTCTGAGAATATTTTAAGCTCTCCCTCATATTTGAAGAATAGTTTTGCCAGATATAGGATTCTTGGTGGTTTTTCTGTTTCAGTATCTTAAATATATCTCCCCACTTCCTTCTTGTCTCTATGGTTTCTATTGAGAAATTTGCATAGTCTTATCAAGCTTCCTTTGTATGTGATGGATTGCTTTCCTCTTGCTGCTTTCAGGATTCTTTATCTTTGACATTTGATAGTCTGATTATTAAGTGTCTTGGTGTAGGCCTATTCAGATCTATTCTGTTTGGGGTATGCTGCACTTCTTGGATCTGTAATTTTATGTCTTTCATAGGAGATGGGAAATTTTCATTGATTATTTCCTCTGTTATTGCTTCTGCCCCTTTTCCCTTTTCTTCTCTTTCTGGGACACAAATGATATGTAAATTTTTGCTTTTCATTTTGTCCTTAAGTTACTGTAGATATTGCTCATGTTTTTCCATTCTTTTCTCTATATGTTCTTTTGTGTGTAGGGTTTCAGGTGGCTTGTTCTCATTCCTGAGTGTTTTCTTCTGCCTCTTGAGGTCTGCTGTTGTATGTTTCCATTGTATCTTTCATCTCTTTTGTTGTGACTTTCATTTCCATAGATTCTGCCAGTTGGTTTTTTTAAGTTTCAATTTCTACCTTATGTACACCCAGGGTTTCTATTATATGGTTCAGCTCTTTCATATCTTCCCTAAACTTTTTTAATTCACTTATTATTAGTTGTTTCAATTCCTGTACTTCAGTTGAAGTATAAGTTTGTTCCTTTGACTGTGCCATAACTTCATTTTTCTTAGTGTAGGTTGCGGTTTTCTGTTGTCTAGGCATGGTTTCCTTGTTTACCCCAATCAGATTTTCCCAGACCATAATAGGCTCAGGTCCTAGAAGGAAGAAATACTCAGTATCAGGTGTGTCTTAGAAAATTGGTACACCCTATGATGCCTCAGGTCACTGTGCTTTTCTGCCCAGCAGGTGGCACCTGTCAGCCTGTAACTCCAGACTGGTGTATGAAGGTGTGGCCCATGGATCTTTTACCCCAGGCTCTGGGGTCTAGTTCTGAATGGAAGGTGGGTAGTAGATCTGGACCCCACTCCTTTCCTTTTAGAGAAGATAGACCCCCTAGGAAGAGGTCATTAGCATTTCAATTGTCTCTCTCTCTGCTTGTGCTATCTATACCCTTGCCTGGGTCAGAGCACTGGGAACACAAAATGGCTGAGACTTTCTCCACTGAGCCAAAACAGGGACCAAAATTACCCTTCAGGTCTCATCCATGGCAATCCCCCAGCTCCCCAATATCAGTCATCACCCAAAGCCTCTGCTTGTCAGGGATTCATAGCTCATACTGAGCAGTTCATACTCACTAATTAAAACCCCAGTTGGAGCTCAGCTTAGCTATATTCACTTGCTGAGAGAGAGCTTCTCTCTAGCACCACAAGGCTTTGCAGCTCAGACTGTGGGGGAAGGGGTCTCCTGCAGTTTTTACTTACAATTTTTATGCTCTGATCTTGGGCATTCCTCCCAATCCAGGTTGGTGTATGATGAATGGATGGTCTCATTTGTCCCCCCCCACAGTTATTCTGGATTATTTACTAGTTGTTTCTGGTTTTTTGTAGTTGTTCCAGGGGGGCTACTTAGCTTCCACTTCTCTCTATGCCGCCATCTTGCCCCTTTTCATTGGTTTTTTAGATTAACTTTTTTTAAAAAAATTAACTATATCAAAAAGAAAATAAAAAACATACAGTAAAAAACCATTTCAAACAACATAACATAACAAGGGAGTAAGAAAAAGACATCTAAACCTAAAATAATTACTTTACTTCCAACATGTTCCTACTCTACTCCAAGAAAATAACCTAATATAGCAACATTTCTGTGAACTTGTTCCTACCATACCCATCAGAAATTAACAAACCATAGTCATTTCTGGGCATTCTCAGAATGTTGACTTTACCCACATAGCTTGTCAGTTCTTATTGAGTGATCATTCCCCCTCCATTAATTGCTCTCTATCACTAGTTCCCCTGCATTCTACATTATAAACCATTTATTTTACATTTTTCAATGTTGACATTAGTGGTAGCATATAATATTTCTCTTTTTGTGCCTGGTTTATTTCACTCAACATTATCTCTTCAAGGTTCATCCATGTTGTCATGTTTCATGACATCATTCCTTCTTACTGCCATGTAGTATTCCATCATGTGTATATACCACATTTTTTTTTATCCACTCACGTGTTGAAGGACATTTGGGTTGTTTCCATCTCTTGGCAATTGTGAGTAATGCTGCTATGAACACTGGTGTGCAGACATCTGTTCATGTCACTGCTTTCAGATCTCCCAGGGATATACTGAGAAGTGCAATCGCTGGATTGAAGGGTAACTCTATATCTAGTATTCTAAGGAACTGCCAGACTGACTTCCAGAGTGGCTGAACCATTATGCAGTCCCACCAACAATGAAAAAGAGTTCCAATTTCTCCATATCTTCTCCAGCATTTGTAGTTTCTTGTTTGTTTAATGGCAGCCATTCTATTTGGTGTGAGATGGTATCTCATTATGGACTTAATTTATGTCTCTCTAATACCTAGTGAAGCTGAGCATTTTTTCATGTGTTTCTTGGCCATTTGCATTTCCTCCTCAAAGAACTGTCTTTTCATGTCTTTTGCTCATTTTGTAATTGGGATCTCTGTACTATTGTCCTCCCACAGTCATTCCAGATTGTTTACTAGTTACTCCTGGGGGACTATCCAGCCTCCACTCCTCTCTATGCCACCATCTTAGATCCTCTTAAAGTTTATATTTTACTGCTACCCCAACACTGGAAAAAAGTTTGACAAGCAAGGAGACTAAAGGAACACAAGGAAACTTTCTGTTAATCCTGCTATCCAGTACAGTCTAGGAAGAATGAAATTGGATAAATATGCAACAATCAATGTACTTATGCTAATTTCATTCGTGTTGATTCTCCATGTTTTTAGGGATTATCTGTCTTTCTCTTTATGGCCAAAGCATATTGCCCAAAGATGCCCAACTCTATCATTGGCTGAATTCCTGCTGGTGTAAAAGCTGATGTATGGGAGCTAAAATTCTTAATAGGATGTAAATCACATCTATGCTGTGGAAGTTTCAGATTAAGATCACAGTTTGGGAAGGTGGGACAAAATGATGCAGTACTGAGTCATGGAATATAGTTAGTCCTCTAGATCAGCTAATAAACAGCCAGGAACAACTAGTAAATAGTCTGGAACAATGTTTTAGGGGACATCCATGACCCAACACACATCATACACCAGTCTGGAATGGGAGAAGTGGCTGAGACCACAGCACAGAACTAAAAGGAAAAGTCCCCATATAGATTATGGTGGTGAATGCATAAACATGTGACTATACCAGGAAACATTGATTATTGTTCAGTTATGATGGATTGTATTTTGTGTGAATAAAATGGTTTATATTATAAACAGGAAGATATAAGTGTAATGGAAAATTTGGAGAGGGATGAGCCTATTCACTGTTGGTAGGGAAGTTGAATGGTGCAGCCCATCTTGAGGGCAGTGTAGTGGTTCCACGGGAGGCCAATATAGGGTTGCCATATGATCCTACAGCCCCACAACTAGATATATGTTGGAAGAACTGAAAGCAGGGACATGAATGGACATTTGCACAGTGATGTTGATGGTGGCAGTATTCACAATTTGCTATGGATGGAGGTAGCCCAGGTACATTGACTGATGAATGGAAGCACAAACTGTGGTTTATGCATACAATGGAATATTGAATGCCTGCAAGAAGTAAGGAAGTTTGAGGCATGTAACTCAATGAATGTACCTTGATACTAGGTTGAGTGAAATAAGCCAAAACCAATAGGACTAATATTATAATGCCACACTAATCTGGACCAAAAAATGTGCAAACCCTGAGAATTGAATATGAGAAGACAGGTTATCAGGGGAAGGCTTATTGTAAAGGTTATTAGATCATAAGCTCTTATGGCAGTCACATCTCTTCCTGAGTTGTTATGGTTATTTCTAAATACTGAGATGCTGGGCTCTTTGTACACATGATCATTCACTGGGACTTGAGGTATCTGTGTGACAACTGAGACTCAGAGCTAGAGTTCTAGAGCTATGAAAGTCAGCAACTGTTAAGGCTGAAAAAGAGATCAGACTTCAGTTAAAAATATGAATGAAGCTGATCTCATTAGGAATAAGGAAAATCAGATAAAGGGTAAGGACAATATTGACAGTGTTTTAAACCTTCAATTTCTATGTAAGACCATAGGAAGAGATGCTTATTTGGTGCAAAATTTATATCTTCTCTAGCACACTATCTAATTTAAATTGCATGGTCAGTTTATTTGAACACCATGACTACATGGAACCTTGAATATGGAATAAGATCTTGTTGGTTTGTACAGGTCAGTGTGATGCCCCAAGTCATCCTGAGTTATTTACAGAGTGAAAAAGTATTTGCAAATCCCCCTTGAGGGACTGGGGGACAATGCAAATATTCAACTTACACACCTTGGGAATTCCTGATATTCTGGCAACAAATGAGGACTACCTATTTAATAGGCCAAGCCCTTGATCTTGGGGCTTGCCCTTATGAAATGTATTCCTGCAAAGGGGAAGCTAAGCCTATTTATAATTTTGCCGAAGAGTCATCCCCAGAGAACCTCTTTTGTTGCTCAGAAGTGGCCTTGCTCTCTAAGCCAACACTTCAGATAAACTCACTGCCCTTCCTTCTATGTGAGATATGACTCCAAGGGGTCTAAATCTCCATGGCAATGTGGGACATGACTCCTGTGGATGATCCTAGCCCTGTGATCATTGTATTTAGAAAGTCTTTTTGGACCAAAAAGGGGAAGAGAAATGAAACAAATTAGAGTTTCAGTGGAAAACAAATTTCTAATAGAGTTGAGAGGTCATTCTTGAGGTTATCCTTATGTGATATATAGATATCCCTTTGTAGTTTTTAGTTTATTGGAATAGCTAGGAGGAAATACCTGAAACTGTTGAACTATAAACAGTAACCTTGATTCCTGAAGATGATTGTATAACTATATAGCTCTTAAGGCTTGACTATGTAATTTTGAAAACCTTGTGACTCACACTCCCTTTGTCCAGTGTATGGACAGAGGAGTAAGAAAACAATGACAAAAAATAAATATTAAGGGTGGATAAGGAGTATGGTATATTTTGGTTGTTTTATTATTTTTATTTTTTTCTTATTTTCATCAGTTTGGAGTAGTGAAAATTTTAAAAAATTGTGGTGATGAATGCACAACTATATGTGATACTGTGAAGCAATGATTGTACACATTGAATGAATTTCTGGTGTATGTGAATATATCTCAATAAAATTGCATTTTAAAAATAAAAAAAGATTACATTTTGGCAGGCAGTAAGTTCTCCATGCAAAGAAAATAAAATAAGATTTTGTTTTCTTTTGTTTTCTATTTCCACCTATATTACTTCTGATTCATCCTTTTAATATATGTAGAAAATATACTGATGAAACTACATACTCACATAGAGTTTCATGTAGGCATTTCTTATATTATGGCCCATATTGCTATAATAACCCTTGATGTAAACACAATAATAGCTAGTGGATGGCAAAACAGATTGCCATATTGGATAATTTTCCAAATATATGCAATCATGTGAAGTAATCCACTACAGTATTACTGGACATTTTACTGTTCAGAAAGAAAAAGTTGTCTTCATTCAATTGAGGAAAAAAATAACTGAAAAAATTCAGACACTGGAAATTATTATGTAAGAGCAAAATAACAAATTTAAATAATGCATAAATTTGGCTTCTCTCCATTACCAAATGTATCCTATATTTTTGATGGGCTAGAAAATTAAATGATACATAAAATAACTAAGGCAAATAGAATATATAAACACATATAGGATTATATTGTGTATATGTATATAATATATATACATATTTATGTTAATAGGTGTGATGGTTGGATTCATGTGTCATGAAGACTTTCAGATACTTGAGAAGCATTTTACAAAATTTTCCAAAATTAGAGGTTGTATACCTTGCATTGTGGCCTCACAATATGAGCATTCAGAAGAAAGTGTCTACAATGTAGACAAGATTTATATATTATTATGAGGTTCTAATATTTTACACAAGCTATTTCTTAATTGATATTCTAATATATTCTCATCTCTGTACCAGTTGAAACACAATTCACACAAAAGGCTGAGAGAACCTGTTTACAAGTCTTCGGCTTTCTTCATTGTGGGAGAAGAAAGGAGAGTACACTGAATTAGGAATACTACATTTTAAACTTTCCTTTCAATGACAATTATAATGAAATTAGTACCCTTCATTTCTCTAATTAAGAACAAGGGATTTAATTGTGCTTTCTGCAAATTTGTTTGAAAATAGAATTGCTGTACATTATTTCCTGTCCATTCAAGATGTCACATGTGTGCTGGCTAATACCTAATACTTAAGTTCCTTATATAAAAATGTAAGGCTCAGATGTGTCCCTCTATCTCTAGCTAGGCAACTTGGCAAGTGAAATCACTGCTATCTCCCTGTTCTAGTTTGTCAATGCTGCCAGAATGCAAAACACCAGAAATGGATCAGCTTTTATAAAAGGGGGTTTATTTGGTTACACAGTTACAGTATTAAGGCCATAAAGTGTCCAAGGTAAGGCATGAACAATCAGGTACCTTCACTGGAGGATGGCCAATGGTGTCCAGAAAACCTCTGTTAGCTGGGAAGGCACATGGCTGGCATCTGCTCCAGAGTTCTGGTTTCAAAATGGCTTTCTCCCAGGACATTCCTCTCTAGGCTTCAGCTTCTCTCCAAAATGTCACTCTCAGTTGCTCTTGGGGTGTTTTTCCTCTTAGCTTCTTCAGAGCATAAGTCTGCTTTCAAAGGCCATCTCCAAAATGTTTTTGTAAACTGTAGTTCCTCTCTCAGCTCCTGTGCATTCTTCAAAGTGTCCCTCTTGGCTGTAGCTCCTCTTCAAAACATCACTCACAGCTGCACTGAGTTCCTCCTGCCCATCAGCTCATTTATATGGCTCCACTGATCAAGACCCACCCAATGGGTGGGCCAACACTCCATGAAAATTATCCAATTAGAGTCATCACCCACAGCTGGGTGGGGCACATTCCAAAGAAACACTCAAAGAATTACAATCTAATCAACACTGATTATAATACTGTTACACTTTCACAGCAAATATTAAATCTATCTGTTACATATCATCACAATAAGTTCTAACCAGGTGAAGAGGATAAATAATCATGAACTTAGAATGAAACCAGCACCCTAGACTCTTATATGACCTATTTGAATGTTCTTTCCTAATCAACAAAGAATGACTTGTTTTAAGCCCAAAAACTAAGGCATGTTTTCTACTCATCCTTAGTAATATTTTCATTTATATTTTCCTCTTTATTTGACATTTAATGCTTTGAGGAAAAAAATTATTTCCCTGATGCTAAGGCTTGTACTGTCCTCATGGTTTACATGAACTGGTTTTTAATTCTGTTTATAATATCAATATTCCTTAGATAATTTGATCCTGAGCATGTGGGGAAATGTTTGTTAATAAGTTCAGTGGGTTGAAGAGTGTCCTTGAAAATGATTTTTCAAAATTTTAACCTGCAAAACCTGTGAATGCTCTCCATTTGCAAATAGTTGTTAAATGAGATCATTCTGGAATAGGATGGAATATGACTCCAGCATGAATGTCCTTATAAGTGGCAAAAAGGAGATGACATAAGCAAAAATATGAGGGCAGCCACAAGTCAGGGAACCCAAAGGAGTTACAGCAGCTTCCCGAAGGTAGGTGAGAAGCTTGGAATAGATTCTCACTCAGAACTTCCAGAAGGAACTAATCATTCTGACCCCATGATTTTGGACTTGTGTTCTCCAAAAATGTGAGAGAATAAATTTGTTCTAGTTTGCTAATGCTGCCATAATGCAAAACACCAGAGATGGATTGGCTTTTATAAAGGGGTTTATTTGATTATACAGTTACAGTCTTACAGCCATAAAGTGTCCACGGTAATGCATTGACAATCAGGTTCCTTCACTGGAGGATGGCTGATGGTGTCCAGAATACCTCTGTTAGCTAGGAAGGTGTGTGGCTGGCATCTGCTTGCTTTCAGATTGAATTCCAAAATGGTGTTCTCCAAAATGTCTGCATCAGCTTCCAATAGCCATCTTCAAAATGTCTCTACAGCTCCACTCTCAACCCCTGTGCATTCTTCAAAGTTTCCTCTTGGATGTAGCAAGCTCACTCCTTCTGTCTGAGCTTATATAGTGCTCTAGTAAGTGCATCAAAGCCCATGGTGAATGGGCAGGGTCACACTTCCATGGAAACTATCTGATCAGAGTCATCACCCACAGATGGGTGGGTCACATCTCCATTGAAACACTCAAAGAATTTCAATCTAATCAACACTAATACATCTGCCCACACAAGATTACCTCAAAGATAATGGCATTTTGGGGGAGATAATACATTCAAACTGGCAGAGGGACCATGTCTGTTGGAGCAGAAAGGGAAAGGGAACTTGCATTTTGACCCTTTGAGGCCTTCCAATTTTGCCACATGTCAAGGCACATAAGATTGAACATTATTGGGTCTCAAACTACAGACAAGGAGTGTATATTCTCTAAATTTGAATCTCATTTAGTAACATTGGGATAAACCTGAAATGTATCTTTATATTTCTCTGAATAAAACTTTCTTAAAATTAATTTCCTCACTGCCTCCTTTACTTGTTTGTTTTTAAGACTATAGATGACTGGATTCAGGAATAGAGGAACTATGATATAAAATGTAGAGAGACTCATGTCTTGAATGGTTTCAGAGTTTCCTGAACCTTTAGGTTCATGTAGTTGCCAGAGCTGAGGAAGACAGACACCACAAGACTGTGAGTGATATGGGTGGAAAGGGTCTTTCCTTGTTATTTGCCGGTTGAAAATTTTAGAACAGTTGAAAATATATGAATATAACACATTGTAATTAAGAGAAAGAGCCTCCACCAAACACCATGACAGACTAGATTTACAATCTCATTGATGAAGCTGTCAGAACATGAGAGCCTCAGCAGAGAGGGGACATCACAGAAGAACTGATGGACCACACTGGACTGACAGAAGGGCAGCCAGAATATTTCCAGTGTGGAATCCTGAGTGGGCCAGACAACTCAGTACTGAGACCAGTGTCATCTGGAGACAGACCCAAGGGTTCTTTATCTAAGGGTAATGGAGAGGCTGGCTGATAGCCACATAATGGTCCAAGGCCATCACAATGAGGAACATTGCCTTCACATATGCACAATAAATGATCAGGAAGATCTGTGTTGCACACCCAGCCTCTGAAATGGCCCTGTTATCAGTGAGAGAGTTGACACAGACATTGAAGATAGTGACAGAAATGTAGCACATGGCTAAGATGGACAGATTCCTGAGGAAAAGTATATGGGTGTGTGAAGGTTTTGGTAGATGTTGGTGGCAGTGACAATGAGAAGATTCCCTAAGAATGTGGCCAAGTACATAACTGGGAATAACATGGCATGCAGGAACCTTAGTTCCCACCTGTCAGAAAAACCCTCCAAAAGAAACTTAGTTACCATGGTAGAATTTGTCATTTTCTATAAATTCTGACTGACCTTGGAATCAAAAGGGATAAAGATGTGAAATACAAGAAGAATATAAATAATTAATAAAATTACTTCAAATGTTTTCTTTGAAGACATTTCCTTCTATACTACACAATTATCCCTGTTTTCATGTGTTCAAATGGTCCATTACTTGTTCTTCCAAAACAAAACCAACTTAGACGTTAGGTATGAAAAATCCTTAGGATGAAATCTCCAAATGAAAAAAAAAATGGTGAAGTTATAACTAAAAGAAATATGAAATAGAAATGAAAGATACATAAATGGCTTTAAAGATAAGATTGAATATTCCATAATGCCAAAAAACATTCAAAAGGACTGTTCAAATTTTTTTCCTCAGAGAATAAGTGAGTCAGCTGGGAGGATAAAGTGGTTATATTTTTCATATGGTGGTTTTTCAATTTTCAATGTAAATGTGTGCAATCTATCTCTCCAAAAATTAACAAAATAGAATTCAATTGTGGGATTAGCTATTCTCATTACATTTAAAATGCACTTCTTTTTAAAAATAGTGTTGTAAATCATTTGAGAAACATTGACATAAACCTATGGACATTTTGAGACTCTAAATGTATTTCCAAAAGTTGCACCTTCATAATTCCATATATTTAAAAAATCATACCCACACTCACTTTTTGTATGTATTGTATATATTTATATTATGTTTATTATATTATATTATAGTATAGTATAGTATATTAATTATATTTAATATGCCTATATATATGCTCATAATAATCCTGTACTAGGAATATTAAAGGAATTGAAAAGACCCATTTCAATGGTTGAAAAGATGGTTGGGTCAGGTCACAAAGGTGAGATTGATTCATTCATTTTATTTCAATGAATTGCCTCAGTTACAACATCAAAAGAAATGGTAAGTCATGATACAGTTAGACTCTCTGCAGTGAACAGGATTTAGTTCACAAGTCACATAATTTTCTAAGTTGACATGGCAGGACAAATTGTATCTTTCATTGTCAGCAAGATGTACTTAGCATTTCTTATAAGTAATGAATAAACACAGGTATAAAACTAAATTAAGATATAGCCTATATTCTAGACTCAGAGAAAGATGATTAAAGCATGGTAGTCAGTCATTTAATACTCACAACAATTTGATTGTGGAAGCTATAGGAATATTTAATATTACTGGTTTATTTGATGAATTTACCTTAAGTAACAGTCACTAATTTTCCATTAAGGAGAAATTCTATGGATATTTGTCTATCTATTTACCAACAATTATCTGCCTCCTTAGGTCAAATCTCAACAAATGCCTAAGCCACTCTTTATGTAAAGAAAACTTGACCCAGTATTTTATTTTTAATTAAGTATTTGTGCCCTTGTTTATGAGTACTTGGATTTTAATATCCCATGAAAAATGAATATATCAGGCAACCTTAAACTCAGCTTAGTGATTACAGGCACCATAAATCAATTTAATTCCTTAATGAAAAACTATAAGGGTTTCAATTTGAGATTTCTCATGGTAGTCAAATATAGTAAAAAAAATACTCAAAACAAGATTTAAGGGAAATATAAAACTAGTGTTCTTTTATAGCTCACTATTTCTCTGTATTCATCTACTTGATGTTGTTGAACGTCACTCATCTCAGTGGAAATGCAATCTGCATTTTTAATATATATTTTTTAAAACTAATATATACTAGAAACATAAAAAGGGCAGAAACTGAGCAAAGTCCTAATGATTTGCTTAGTGAAAAAGCAGTGACATTATGGTTGCCAAAAAAGTAAAGTCAAACTTGTAGTACTACTTCTTAAGTAAATTAATTAAATTATTTAACAATAGTAAAATATTGTGTCTTTAAGTAAGTGCTATATATACTCCAATAATTTTATATAATTTTGATTTGGCTTTAATTGCTGTCCATCTTAGTTGTAACTTCTGGATACAGTTTACTGCATTTTCCAAGTATATGGTAAGTAAAAGTTGTTTGAAAACAAGATTTCTGGATCAATACAGTCAGAATAAATAAAAAATTTTCAGTATTGTTTGTTTTTATATATTTGATATGTTTTTACTGAAAACCCTAATATTAGTATTGTGATGTTTTAAATTACAGCAACGACTATAAAATAATTTAAGAATTCTCTGTGCTCATGTTTTTACTAATGAGTTGATTTTATTTACTTACTCATTTGGTGAGATTATTGTTTCAAAGGAAAAATAAGGTGGGCTGTAGCAGAGACACTCCATCCAGACTTTCAATTTGAATCACATTTCCAGTGTAAAACAACAACAAAAAATAAAACTAAAATGAAGCAAAGAATGCACGGTTATCATAGTGTGAAGGAGAAGCAAAGACAGAGAGAAGACTTTTAAAATAGCAGGAAGCGAAACATACTCACCCTTGAAGATTGTGTATTTCAATGTGGAGAAGAGAACAACAGTTTTTAACATAATCTTCTCCAAATCAAGGTATGAAAGGTGATTTAACCAAATTTTATTATGCAAACAGGATTCTAAAGAAAAATGTCTCATTCTTATGTTGGGTTAACCATTCCAGTATGCTCTGCTTTATCTAAAATTGTGAGCATGCCTATGTTATGTTTCACCAGCAAAGCCTCTGGGAACACAGTTCTCACCAGTCAGTGACAGCTGGATGCCCAGTGGTAATTTAGGGAGATAATGATTTATAATGGAAAGGTGAATATGACCCAATTAAAATGCAAGACTATACACAAAAGTTGAGCAAGTAGAAACAATGTTGCCTGTGAATGTTTGTGAATGTTAATTATTTTAATGAAGTACTAAAATTTGGAAACATAAATTAATCTTCATCATTCAGAGGATATATAGAGGGCATCTGTGTGGATCTCAGAGAAGATATCCTGAATTCTGTGGAGCCCATAGGGCTTCCCCTTGTCTGATCTAGGAAAATCAGATGGCCCTCCTGAACTCAAGACCTGAGGCTTTCTGAGGTCAATGAACTTGACAAAGGGCAGGCACAGTGAGAAATGGGAGAACTGGCTTTTAATTCCACCTCTTACTCTAATACTCACATTACTATAGCAACTGCCTTTCCTTTATCCTCTATTTTACTTAATATTTATCTTTACAATTTTACCCAAACAACAATTGCCAGAATGGTAGAGAGGTTTAGAGAAACTTATCAACATTACTTCAAGATGTTAATATTATGCTCTAAGAATACAGTAAATCATATTGTAAATATAAGCAAGCTGTGTAAAAACCTGTAACAAAACACTGATGCATTTAATCTACAGAGAGTCAGTAACAGAAATTCTATACTCAAGGAAAAAATATCCAATATCTGTTTTGGGAATGTATTCACCTTCTTTTATTCTTGAAAGTTATATATACACACTTTTGTGAATCAAATGACCTATCTTTCTCTCTGTATGGATCTCTCTCCATCTATCAATTATCTATTTATCTACATCTATCTATCTATCTATCTATCTTTATATCATCTATCTACCTATCATCCCCCTAGCTGAGTAAGTGCAATGTTAGATTTTGTAATAGGCATTTACCCTTTTTGTCAACTCAATGTACTTCATATAGCAGATTCTTACCACAGTACTTTAAAATCTCTAATATTATTGACTCTATTTTTTTCTGAAGTTCCATCATCAGTTGTTTTGCTTTTGTTATATCTTAAGTCAAGAGAATAGAACAAATGCCACATTAAATATATGAAACTTCATTCCTAATAATATATGTAAGTTTATAAAGCTAGTTTGTTGTGACCCCAGGAACCAAATTCAGAGCATGGTATGATATTACATAATAACATGAGGAGAGAATCAACATAGTCTCCAGCATAGACCATGTGTCCAGTCTAGAGATTGCAACATTTTTATTAGCAATATAATATAACCATTGAAACATATCAATGGATATTTTAATTAGGTACACACCCATGATATGTTTTTCATATAGACATGTTATTATTTAAATATTTTGTTTCATTTTGTTGGAGAAAAATTTTCGACATTTTAAAAACATTATATTCCCAGAATGGCATTAATAACTCAATTTAATTTCATAAAATTAATAGCTAAATTACATTTCATTGAAGAATAACAAACATACAATGTTTATAAAGTGAACCCAGCCATGGAAGGTGCAATCAGTTCAATACAATATTGACAACATCCAAATCCCCCACTGACCAGTCCTAGAGGCAATCACGTTTCTAACTCCCAACAATATGAAATGTTTTACTAGTTTCAGTATCATATATAAGCATAAGTTTACCATCTTTGCTCTTCTGTGTATAACTCCACCACTTACCTACATGTTAGAGAACTTCATCCAGCTTGTTTTTAGCTGGAGATCACTCATTCTAATTTCAGTGTGTTGTTCCACTATACACATTAATTATCTACCACCCATTCTACTGTAGACAGACATTTGGGTTATTTCAGATTTGGGGATTAAAAATAGGGTTGCTATAAAAATACTTATTACTGTGAATTCTTCACAGAATATACATATTTCTTTGGGTTATACCAGAGAGGAGAATCAACAAGACATGGGGTAAATATATCTGAAGAGACAGTAGATATTGAATTAGTTTTATGATTTGTACCAATATGCAAATTTCAGTAGCATTCCTGAAAGATTAAGTTCCTCACCAAACATTTTTGAAATTACCAAATTTAGTATTCTGCTATCTCTGAAGTATTTTCTTGCAGGTTTAATTTGCCTTTCACACAGATCTACTGATTCTGAATACTGTTTAATAAGTATATTAGCCATTTGGAGAGTCACTTTATTCAGTTACCAGTGGTAGTATTTTGTCCATTTGTTTTTTTTTTTTTTTCTATTTGTGCATTTCTGTTTTGTTTTACATTGTGTTTGATTAAGGTTTCTAAAATTGGAATTGATGCATTTAATATATATGGCACAAACAATAAGGGCTCTTATTATTCCTCATTGTGTCTGTTTTTGTACTTTTCAAGAAAATGTAAATATTGTCTATCATATGTACTATTTTGGCATGAAAGATTTCCATATCTTTGTAGTATTATTAATCTCCTAATTATGTCTCATTTTCCCTTCCAAATAATGCTATTTGTGTTTTCTACTTTTAGTCTTTAAAAGCCTTTCTGTAGTCCATCAGTTTTGTTAAACTTTCCAAAATACAAACTTTTGTATTTTTTCTCATATTTTAATATTTTCTCCTATACTAATTTTATCTCTTTGTTCACTGAATTGTTACCTGTTCTTTATGTTCTTAAAGTGAAAGCTTAAATTATTGATTTCAAATTTTTAATTTTTAAATAGTTGCATATGGGGCTATAAATTTGTCTCTCAGAAATCTATTGCTACTCACACATGTTTTAGATGATATACAATTATTACCTTTCTGTTGTAAATAAGTTCATATTTCTATTGTGAGATCTGCTATATATTGCTTATTTAGAAATAAATTGCTCAGTTTCTAAGCATTTGCAGTGCTCTGGTATCTCTGTCCTTAAAACATAGGTGAATTCCATTACAATAGAGTATTTAATATATTATCAAATCTCAATCATTTAAAATTTGTTGAGGTTTTCTCTATCATGCATCATAGGCTCACATGGTAAATTCTTATCCTCACATTAGTATACTCATGTGGCAAAAATACTCATATGGTAGATTTACTGTGAGCAGTTGAAAAGTCCATGAAATCTGAAGAGTGAAGCAGGAAATGACAGGGACAGGGCTGAGTGTCTACCATGAAAATGACACCATAGCCTAGCATAAGATCATGAATGGGGCATGTGTGAGAGGAGAGTCCATCCCAGTTCAACTCTTCCTAGTGGTCTACAAGCTAATACCCAACATGCAGGACATAACAAGAAATTCTTGGTGCTATATTACCTCAACCTGGTCCTGATCCATGAGGAGGGGCACTGCTACTTCAAACAGTGAAAGTGGTGTTGTGGCAGAAGATGACCTAGTACACAAGGCCATGTCCCACTAGGCAGCCATTGTCTTCCAGCCCTTACAAGGAACAACCTCTTTGGGTGAGGTGTGGACCCCAGCAGCTGTCTGATAACAACAGCAGGGAGTGAGAC